>NC_133212.1:8134049-8199049 GCF_958299795.1 Porites lutea | reverse complement strand
CATGGAATTTCATGGCATTCCATGGAACTCCATCACTACTTCATGGAACTCCGTGGAACTCCATGGCATTCCATGGAACTCCATGGATACTCCATGGAACTCCATGCCATTCTATGGAACTCCATGGATACTCCATGGAAGTTCCGTGGAATTCCATGGATTTCCATCAATTTCCATGGAATTCCATGGATTTCCATAGATTTCCATGGATTTCCATGGATTTCCATGGAATTCCATGGAATTCCATGGAGGTATTTCACACGAGTATCTATATGTATATATCTGTCTGGATTTGATAAAAGGTACCTCCAGAAATTTCAAGTGCGTTTTAACAATTTGACCCTGGAGGTTAATAAGAACCAGTTGAAAGTCGCTAGTTTGGGCTTAAAACGGACGAATTAATCGCTGGCGACACACGAAAAGTTGCTCTTGGCAAAAGCGACAGATTTGTAACGAAATGAACAACATTTAAAAGCACAGAAATAATGACCTTTCAGTCTCTTAAACTATGAGGCTCACAGCAAGATGCCCGACTAAAACAGACCTAGAATCCACCTTTCTTGACCCCACGATCGGTTGTCTAAGACAAAATCACTTCAACTAAACACTTACAAAGCGTTTTCGTGCTGGCACACAATATTCTTATAACACGAGCGCCACGACATACCTGAAATCTGTCTGTCAACAACTTCAGGAAATCACACAATTAACCACGTTCGCGGCACCGATAAAACTATCCACAACCAACCAGACACAATGTTTCCACACTTAATACGGGCGAAATATCATCACATTACTCTCTCTCAACACACGCTTTTAATAAGTCTGGGCGCCATCTTGAATTTTTAATTTATGACGTCATTCGCGGAAAGCCTTCAGCCGCCATCTTTGAGTTTTGACTCTCGTGACAGTACTATGTGAGCACGAGAGGCGAAGTCAGGCCATTATTAATCGCTTTATTCCATTCTTTTCCTGTATAAACATTAACAAATACCAGCAAATCCTTTTCCCAGGCTAAAGTAATCGCAGTTGTGCGGTTCGTCTTTGTAAGTCATACGCGGATATCATGTTCGATCGTAGTTACTAAAACAAAGGAATGACCTACAATGACCTACAATGATCTACAATGACCTACAATGACCTACAATGATCTACAATGACCTACAATGAGCTACTATGACCAAACGTGTAATCCCTGTAATGAGCTAAAATGAAGATTTTAGAAAAAGACAAAAAAAAAAAAGATCAGGGGACATGTGTGCGTAAACGTAACGCGTTTAGTCTACTGCATGACGGCCCATTTAACGATGACAGCATCTCTAATTATTACGCTTGGAGATAAATTTACAGTGTAATAATACATGTATGATGATACTGTGACTTTTGTCTAAACCATCCCTTGCAACCTTTTGCATTAGTTTTATTTTGTCTTGTCTTTTTTTTAAACAAATTGAACAAACACAGTCACCCCAACAGTCGATCCGGGGAGATCTTCAAGGGACGTAAGGGTAGAGATGAACAAAGGAGGCCTTCAAATTCTGACCCTGTTCAAAAGAAAAATTGTTCAATTTTTTAAGTATCCTGGCCTGTATAAGACATCATAAGACCCTTTAAATGGCTTTCGGTCCAACAGGATGCTCTGTTAGTAACGCTAAATAGTAAAATCCATATCCTACTCAGCGGCCCATACCCATGTAGGCCAAATAAGGGAGTGCCTGCATGACTTCCGTCAATACAGGGTATAATAGTGCTATACCGGTAAAAACGCGATTGCAATAATCTATTTTCAAGTTTCTCAAGTTACTTGAGATCAGCCACAATTTTTGTTTTGCCTTTTCAAAATGTGCTTGGCAATTTAATACTATGAGCCTAGTGTCACGTCCAAGCTTGACACAAGACAAACATCATTGTCTGTCATTTTGTAGCTCATTGTAGGGCTTATTTTAACTCATTTTAGCTCGTAGTAGCTCGTTGTAGCTCGTAGTAGCTCATCGTAGATCATTGTAGGTCATTGTAAGCCATTGTAGGTCATTGTAGGTTATTCCTTGTTTTAGTAACTACAACAAACGTCCCCTGATCTTTTTTTTTGTCTTTTTCTAAAATCTTCATTTTAGCTCATTACAGGGATTACACGTTCGGTCATAGTAGCTCATTGTAGGTCAGTGTAGATCATTGTAGATCATTGTAGGTCATTGTAGGTCATTGTAGGTCATTGTAGATCATTGTAGGTCATTGTAGGTCATTCCTTGTTTTAGTAACTACGCATGTTCCATAACAAACTCAACACTAGGACAGGTGACATAAGATTCCAAATCAAGTGATCAGCATGTTTTGAAAGCTACCACGGCTGCAGCGAATTAAAAGGGAGGAGTAATCGACCGTAAAGGTGTGCAACTTAGTCTTTTTGTGCGTGGGTTCTAATTCGTACTCCTATATTCATCTCTCAAGTATTGCTTTTTTGCTAGGGACAGAAACATGTAATCGTCTGTTCTTTTCATTCCGGGGATGATGCCTTCGAGAGTATTGTATTGTATTGTCTTTTAATAGTGGTCGCTAGCTTTTGAAAACGTGCAGCCTCCCCTCGATCGGTGTTTAAATGCCCTGTACACAAGCCATATCTTATCGCTAAGATCCAACATAAGATAAAGTTGAACAGGAATCTGATTCGAGGGGAACCAAGTATGGTAAACACCACAGGAATGAGGTGTGTGTTGAGCCAAACTATGCAAATGATGCTGAGCGACACAGCTTACACGAATACGACGCTGAAATGTCTGAACTAGAATCTGAAATTTTAGTGCTAAAGGTAGAAGGTGAAAGTGAAATGTAACCGGTCTTTTTTTTAGCAATATTGAAAACAGCACCACTTTAATCCTGCCCAACCCAAATGACCCTGAAAAAGGTAGACCCTTTTGAGCTCAGGTTTATCATTAACTATGCGACAATAAAACCTTGGATCAGAACATGCCTTCTCAGGAGTCAAGTTTCATAATTTAAAAGGGCATTTGATTTCCAATAAACCATAACTTGATATTTATTATCTATCACCCTTCTGTTTGGTAAAGCAGCCAACCATGACATTGTGCTTGATATGACAACACTACACTCTAAGCCCTGAATATGAATGTATATGTACATATTATAAATATACATGCTAAACCAATGTTTGTCATGTACTCAGCATATTTAGTTGCTGCTTAAGACCAATTTGCCATTCAATATCATTAGAAACATCATTCTGTGACACGAGAGTATTTGAACAAACCTTGTTTGCAGTGAGAGATGTTGAGTTTCCATTCGCAAACAAGTGCAATTACAGTTAGTTGACTTGAACCTTTTACTTTGAAACCAAAATGTATCTTTGCTCTGACCTCTTGATTCTTAATTAAGAATGGGTTAGGAATTTTTAAACAAATTATAAACTGGGAATTCAGGAAAGGAGCCTTCAACAGTTCTAGGTCTTGGCAAACTGGAATATTTGTCATAACACTGAAGTTTGCCTCTATTAGAGAGAGATGTTTAAGTCACTTCCCGTGGAACCATTTGTCCAGTTAATTTAGTTGAAACTATTGCAGGACAGTTAATTGTCTTAAGTGAATGAAAGAACTAATTTGCCCTCTCTTTATTTTGGACAGTATGGTGCCTGGCTGCATACAAGCGACACCTTAAAGCCCTCATTTCTCCCTGAGCAGTTCTCCCTGTAATAAAGATTGATGACATTATATGCCTTGTATGCATTATATGAATTAGGGTTCGTACCCTAGGTCCTTGGTTTGTGCTACTGTTTTGAGTTGTGCATATTCCAGTTCTTGGGAATTCAGTGAATTCAAACACTTAGATAATAAAAACATGTGATTAAAGTAACCATTTCCTCCTGCAATACAAGAGCGTTTATCACAACTGTTAACACTGTGAGGCCTTTCATTCTTCCTCAGTGATTTAAAGCATTCCCCTCTACATGAATTTATTGTCCAAATAAGCCTACAATAATCGTCGTGACGTAATTTTCAAATAAAAATTTGTATCCCATTTCGAGGGTGCTCGTTTTTGATTTTTTCGTTGCTTGTTCAACGATGTAAATGTAAGTAAAGTGCCTTGGAAGAATTGATGCATCCCTGCTCAAGCTCTCTTTAGTGGCTACATCTCTAACAAGGATTTGAGCTGACAGATTTCTGGATTACTGAGGTACGCCTTCCCAGAGTGAAAAATTATTCGGTGCAAGGATCGACTGGAGTATAAACGTTTTTATCCAACTTCTTTCTTTCCCAAAAACCCATACATAATAACATAAAAAACTGATGATGAAAATTTATCGAAATAGAATTATCGTACATTTTGAAAGGATCAGAATAGCAACATGAAAAATCCTTTCAATTAGCTTTTATAAATACCTGATAGATAATCTAAGTCTGCTACGAGCGGTAGTAATTAATCGTTTTCAGCTTTTTTAATAAAGGCCCGCATAACAAATGAAAAAGTATCAAAACCATTGCTAAAAAAGATTACCTCGTGTCTGTTGACGTAAGCCAGGACGATTAAGCCAAAACTTTAATTCGCATTTTTTTTTTTTGGCATTTAAATCAGCTCTCGTTTGTCTTCCATAACATCCATCCAGGAATATCTTTGCACGAAAGGTTTAAAGTTATGATAACATACCCATAAAGACATTGTATAAAAAAAATATTACTCTTGATATAAAGCAAAAACATTCCTTTTTATATGAACACACTGCAAAATCAACTTCAACAGAGCTTTCATCTTTGGTAGCCATTTTGGCCACGTGTATGATCTTTCCGCGAATGACGTCAAAAGTTGAAAATTCAAGATGGCGCCCAGACTTATTAAAAGCGTGTATAACTCTCGCTTTCTCCACACAAATCATCACATGTAAACTTTGCTGACACAGTCGATTTATTCAAGATCCCGGATGTAGACGAGCCGTCTTGAAAGGGACACATGGACGCCGGCCTTCAAAACAAATTTTTACTAAGTCTCTGGCCTGGTCAGAAATCAGCATCAATTTTGCTCTCGCCGAATAGTTTTGACTCCTAAAAGCTACTTTTTGAGGCCGGTGACTCATCACCGCCCACATCAAAGCTCGCAATATGATGCCTTTCCGTCTCAAGCCCGAGATCAGTGTTTCACCCGTTTAGCCAAAATGAGACGAAATACGGTAACATATTGGACAACGGCAGACTTTGCCAATCGTGAGACTTGTTCCTTCATAAGGCTTAATGATGCCTTCCGGAAAACCGGAAAAGAAAAGAAACCTAGAGAATTAACCGACCACGGAAAACAATTTCCACCGCGCACGCTGATTTCAGGTATCATAGTGTTTTATGACAAGGAGAGAATTATGGGGAATGATAGGTGGGGGAGAGCTGCGGGGGGGGGGGGGGGGGGGGAGGTGTAAACAGCATATTAAACACGTGTTTTTTGGTCTACTGCAGCTTTTAAGGAGATTTTTGTCCTGAAAAGATCATCAAGAAAAAAAAAAGAATGGTCAAGTACTGAACAAGCCTCAAATAAGATGTTCTCTTTACTTTTTTTCACTGCCGCTCATTTTCATCTTTTTCCCATTTGTAGACGTGACAATTAATTTCCACTTTCCGTTTTCGTCTTCATTGACTCTTTAGTTGTCTCTGCTTTACAAGATATAGGTGACTATGCAATTTCCTGCCAAAATAATCTCAAGTTGCATTTGGGTTGCCATACCTGTCGATCGAGTTATTTTACATTGGTATACCTGTGGTGTGGACGGACGGTCGTTCGGTTACGGTCACGTGATTACCAGATTTTCTGGGATGTTTAGATTTACTTACCCATGGTGCCATGCTGAGATCCTGAGCACTTACATTTGGGCAATCCAAATTAAATTGGAATTTTGAAGTGTTAAAAAATTTCATAATAGGAGAAAACTGGTGCGAGTGTTACTTAACAAGAACTATTCAGAAAATCAAAACACTGCCAGATCCATGCAACAACAAAAGGTGCTGAATACAGGAAATGGGAGGGGTGGGGGTAAAAATTCTTTCGGCAAAGTGCAAAAAAAAAAAATGTGTCATTGCAACTCTCTCCCCTCCCCCTTCCCCTTCCCTCCCCCTTCTCTCCCCTCCCCCTTTACCCTGACAAATAGACACAGCCTTCCAAGGGGAATAGTTTGGACATAGTAACCTGAAGAATGTACCATCATCACTGTAATGATAAATAATATTTGCCATTGACTAAATAAATGCACCTTAAAAATGCACCAGAAACGATACTATATACAAATAAAAAAAATCGCACATTGAAAAAAATAAAATAAAACGGGCTAAATTTCAAACTTAAGCACAAAAAAGCCCAAAAAGCTCCGGGAAATTTGGTGACCTGTATGCGGGAGACCGAGAAGTTGGTGCTGTATCCAGGAGACTCCTCAAAAAATCTGGGAGAGTTGATATAAAAATGAAGTATTACAGCTGGACTTAAATTCCAAATATTTGGGTGATGTCATTATTTAATTAATAACAAAAAAATTTTATACAATAATTATGATTATTGTAAAGTTTACTGTTATAACTTACCTTGAATTATAACTGTTGCAGTAGCAGATGAATTATCAATTCTGTTTGTAACAACACAGGTATAATCCCCAGAGTCAGATGAATTACTTGAGGCGATAGTTAACTGTACTGTGCTGTCATTGAAATGAGTAATAACCCCTCTTGCTCCAACTTCTACAGAACCATTCTTTGATATAACATTTCCATCTTTTTCCCATCTCACTTCTGATATTGAAGGTGATGTGTTATAATGACAAGTCACTTGTATTTCATTTCCTATCACCACAAACTGTTGTGCCTCACCATCAATTGTTACTTCTGGAGCAACTGTATAGTAGTAAAAAAAGTGTTGGATGTTCTGTTATTACAGTGTACATGTAGGGATGCTAGAATGTTAACTTTCAATGTATAACTCTGAGATTCAATTAGCACGAGAAAACTTTTTAAACAAATCAACTTCATTCTGGAAGTATAATAAACGCATACTCTTAATTGCCAATGAGCAGCCTTGCGAAGTTCCGAGACCGCGAGGCGGCAGCCGAATAGAGCTGTGCGCGATTGTTCCAGGGGCAGAAAAAATCTTGAATCGATGTAACATAGAGTAATGTAAGGCAACCACAATATAATGCAGAACAGAGAATGCCTTGTTTTCAAGCGAACATGTAATACAGATCAGAGAATCCGCCAACCGTGTGCGTGTTTGTTTTGTGCTCATCCCGTCTTCAACCAATCGTCGGGTGGATCATTTCCATCCTATGCGATATCTGTCGCATTTGCCCACTGGAATTATTTATTGCATGCCGCTAAGAAAAAATATAACGTAGCGAAATTTTTTGTGTCTTTGAAGCAAAATAATTCGGAAGGCTTCATTGGCGCCCCATAATTTTTTTTTAGCTTTAAAAAGAGACCAAATATAAGTATGTACGTTAAATATATGTGGACTTCAATATGACTTTTCAAGGATTTTAAGTTTGCTTATAACACCACTTGATTTTACACAAAACAACTTGTGCGCAACTTCGGACAAAAACACAAACTACAATATCTCGAAAAATTTGCTGCGTAAAGTCGGGATTTCAAATTCTTTATGCAGTAGAACAGTTTAGTTCACTATTTTCAAAAGACAAATTAAAGCAAGGGACACACAAACACCAAACCCATGATCCACCTTCCCCATGCATGTCGTGGGAGAACTGCCGTGCGGTTCCCATCCAACATCTCCCACATGTGTTGTGTGGAGCTGGCACTTAAAGGACTCGCCTCGGCAGGAAAGGGTCTTTTTTTTTTTTTTTTTTTATTACGTGCGTTACAATACTTACAATTGTGCACTTAGATAAATGTTCCTGTATTGGCCATTAAAATACTTCTATCGATTACACATATTAAAGCTAATGTATTACATTAATATACATATAAAGCTGAGAGGAGGGTGGCACTATCATGTCAAACTTCTATTTCAAGCTGCATAATAAATTTAGATATAAATTCAGAGGTGTCTGTTTTCTTTTGCATTGATTTACATCCATAGTGGTACTGCTTTACATATAACAGAAGAAGACACAAATCCTTGGTTTGTTTATTGGAAAGATTGAAAGCTGGGGTTGGTAAATTGAGAAAAACTTGAAGCGGCGTGAGTTTAATATTGGTTTTGTGAGATATATTGAACCACTGAAGGGATTCGTCACATAATTTCAGAAAAGAGCGACATTCAAAGAAAGTATGTTCTATAGAATCGTTTTCGCCACACATAACACACATAGTACAATCAGTTATCCCAAAGCGTGTCAGTTCCTTGTTAGTAACTAGTATTCTGTGTAACAATTTAAATTGTCTTAGCTTATTATCTCGAGTGATTTTATAATTGTTTTCAATGCATTGCTCCCACTTGTCAGCGACCACAGTACAATGTTTTCGCCATGTTGTAACCGCGACAACCATATATTAAGCTTGGTTTCCATTTTCCTTATTTTAATAAAGAAATTATTTTTATTATTGCTAACTGCGTCGTGGGAGAGGAAGGTACCCAAAAATTTAATAGGTTCTTTTGGGCACTCGAATTCTAAAGGCATTGACTTGTTTTTGCTTGACGAACCAATCCATATGGCTTTAGTTTTCTTTTTATTTAATTGCAACCCAGACAGTGCTCCAAAAGAATTAACTATATTCATAGCCTTTCTAAGAGATATGGTATCTTCAAGAATTAGCGTTGTATCATCCGCGAACTGTGAAATCTTGGCATTTTGTCCACCCGGAAGGGGAATGCCCCTGCAGAGTTGATCTTGGCGTATTTTGAGGGCTAACAATTCAACTGATAGAACAAACAATAGAGGGCTCAGAGGGCACCCTTGACGGACGCCACGAGAAACTTGGAAATAGTTGGTCATAAATCCAGCATTCAGCACGCCTTTGGACGTGTTTGTGTTAGAAACAATAACAGTACATAAATTCTGAATAAAACAACATTGATTTTGAGGGTCACAAGGAGCGTACACAGAGGCTAAAAAAAGATCCTCATCGCCTTCCCTAATTTTAACAATGACTAGTCTACCATCTGGATCAATAAGCTGGACGCTAGATGAAAACAAAGAATTTGGTCTCTGTAATATGCAAGTACCTTTAGAGTGTTCTGTACCGTGTGAGAAAAATACTTTCCCACCCCATTCTGTAGCCCAAGAGACTTCGTCTCCTTTCAGTGAGAATGTTTCCTGGAGACAATAGAAATCAGCTTTTTGATTCTTTAGATACGAAAATAATGCCCTTCGTTTGACATGATTGCGTAATCCCCTTACATTCAGTGATAGGAATTTGATAAGTGTCATACTGTATTATCACCTTAAATGCACAATACTTATGCTAATATTAGGTTACGTTAACTAAACTCAACAGCAACGAATTAAATCAAGAAATGAGATTTATTTCTAAAAGAAATAAATGGTTTTATGCGTAATGTGACTGATCATTATTGTATTTCTCCAGCTACCAGCAAAGGAGGGTTTCCTGTCATCCGGGTGATTTGTCACGAAAGTGTCATTTATGTCACGGGTCATGTAGGTCACAGAAGCGAGGCACAAGGCCTCCTTCCTCGCATTACAAGACAGTCAGAAACATTTTTGATGGCGACCGGATTTAGATGCAGGATGCTTGCGATTTATCAGTCTCTTTCGCTCTTCTTGGGTCTTACCTACCGAGCATCACCTCTTCTTTGAGATAAGTACTAGATTATTGCCCGATGGCTCACCGCTTACTCTCGGTGCTGTATTGATGTCCACAGTCATGTTCGTGCACATGATCGTCTTGTTGATTGCGGGAATTCATACACGTTGCGGTCGTTTATGCTAATGAAATGCCATTGCTTATTGGTAACATCGAATTTTACATCCGATCGACCATTTTTTTTATGTTTTCAGTTACACTGGCGTGTATGCTAGTCCGTTCGGTGTGCGTAGCACAGTTTCGTTGTCCCTCAGACCGGTTGTGCCTCATGTTCTTCAGCTACTTGTATCGCTGGTGCCAACTGGCGCTATATTTGAAATCAGTAACACTCGCCCGATCTTCAGTTACCTGGAGCTGGGTCTCTTTGTTTATGATCTTGTTTTGTGATTTGGAAAGACACTTTATTTATTTATAATTATTTTGAGTTTACCTTTATGCAATTTGAGCATTTTTGACCTTTGGACGCAGCTTATATGTATAATTAATATTACAGTATTATAAAAATACAAAAAAAAAAAAACAACAGCAACAGCAACAACAAAACAAAGCCAAACAAAACGATGCGTTATTAAACCCTACAGGCTAAAACTTGCAACCATTCTAACAAAGTTACCTCAGAGGTACAGTGTACTGTATCAGCATATCAGGTTTATCGTTTGCTGTTCATATGTCAGTTTTGTCTGCATATTGTGTTTTTATCCTGTTGCATTGTGTATCGTTGTGTTCTGTTGTTTTCCTTTAGTCGCTGTCGGCCAGTGCTTGCTTCTGGGCCGTTTTTTTTTTTTTTTTTTTTTTCAGTGTGAGGCTTTGTTCCTCCACTTGTATTTGAGGCGTTGACCTCATTTTGTTGAGGTTTTGTCCTCATGTTGTATCAAGGCTTTGTCCTTGTTTTTTATATTGAGGCTTCGTCCTCATATTTTATTTTGAGGCTTTGGCCTCGTATTACATTGTTTATTATTTTGGCATTTATAGGGGAGTTTTTTGCGTCGACTTCATGTCTGACAGACTTTCCCTGCCACATTTTTATTGTGTTATATAGTGGATTCGTCCATTATTTTTATTTATTACATTGAGGCTTTGTCCTCATATTCTATTTTGAGGCTTTGGCCTCGTATTATATTGAGGCTTTGTCCTCATATTTTATTTTGAGGCTTCGTCCTCGTATTATATTGAGGCTTTGTCCTCATATTTTTTTTTGAGGCTTTGTCCTCATATTTTATATTGAGGTTTCGTCCTCATTATTTTATGTTGAGGCTAGGTTCCTCAATTTGAGGCTTTGGTCCTCATTGTTCTAGGCCCCTGTTCCTTTGTTTGTACTGCTTATTTGATTTGTTTGCAGTGATATGTGTGTGGTTCTGTTGTTGTATTTTTGTCTAGGGTAACCAGATGCCAATATTATTTGGTTTGAATTTCTATTCACATTTTTTGCCTTTTTTGTCTATTTTTTAGTCTTTATTCATGCAATCCGTTATTTTGGTTTACATGCAGCTACATTAACTTTAATCTCCGGTTTTGTTGGCTCCCCTGTTTTGATATGTGTGGACATTACAGTCCTGCATTTATTGTGATGAGACACTGTTATACGTTGCTTTATGCTTTACTCTCCACGTCACATCAGTGCTTTTAGCTTTGTTGTTTCTGAGGAATTTACGGTTTATTTGTTTTGTTTGGGAGATCCTGATTGATTTATTAATTGGTTACACATTGTTCTTTAATGGTAGCACATTCTGGCTTTTTTAAAGAAGTTGTTTTTATAGTTTTTTCATTTTACTGCAGGTGCTAAGGTATACACATGCAGCTCCCTTTCATGAACGCCTTTTGAATGAAGCCAGTCTTGAGCAGAGTACCAACCAGCCTTATCCAACCATCTTCAGCTTTCCCTTGGCATCTCTCTTAAGAAAGTCAATAGCTCTGCATTCTCTTTGGTTCCTCAATTCAGTTCAACATAGTATGCAAGAAATGTTCCAAAGAGTTGTACACATTCTGCTGATCAGTTTTCCAGGAGTTGCATCTCTAGTGTCGGGCTACTCAAGAGCAGCTGCTGCGTCCCTTGGCACGTGACACCTACGTGTACATCTACTTGGGCAGAACTTTCCTCAGGCAACTTTGGCTTGCTGGGCATTGTGATTGGGTATACATGTAGCTCAAGTGTATAGGACATGTATGTCATTTGATACTTATGTGCAGGACATATGGGCAGTGACATTGTAATATGTAGAATTCTCACCACATGAGTCAGGGTCATTCGGCCATCTTACAGTATATTGATTTTTTCACTTTTAAATTCACCTGTTAGTTTCCTAGGTGATTTCTGCTTACAGTATAGTTTCAAGGTGACTGTGTGAGCAGGGGCCATACAGCCATCTCACAGATTTTCATTTGAATCAGTTACATCAGTGAGTTACGTCAGACTTTTTATTAGTATCATTCAGGGTGACTGTGTGAGCAGGGGCCATACAGCCATCTCACAGATTTTCATTTGAATCAGTTACATCAGTGAGTTTCGTCAGACTTTTTATTAGTATCATTCAGGGTGACTGTGTGAGCAGGGGCCATACAGCCATCTCACAGATTTTCATTTGAATCAGTTACATCAGTGAGTTACGTCAGACTTTTTATTAGTATCATTCAGGGTGACTGTGTGAGCAGGGGCCATACAGCCATCGCACAGATTTATTGTAATCAGCTACATCAGTTAGCTATTTCAGACTTTTGATAAGTATAATTTTGCATGACTGTGTGAGCAGGGGCCATACAGCCATATCACAGATTTCCAAATTTAATCCGTCCATTATGTCACTGAGCTATGACAATTTAGAGTAAATTGTTATTATTTAAATTCATGTTTACTCTGTGAGCAGGGGCCATACAGCCATCTTACCGATTTCATTTTAATCAGTTACATTAACAAGCTATTTCAGCTTTTTGATAAGGGAGCAGGGGCTATACAGCCAGATCACAGTTTTTTAAATTAAATCATTTCATTATGTCACTGAGCTATGACCATTCAGCCTAAATTGTTATCATTTAAATTCCTGGTGACTGTGTTAGCAGGGGCCATACAGCCATCTTACTGATTAATTTTCACTTCTAATCATTTCAACCTGGTTTAACTTTACAGCTTTTAAACACGTTTGAGCTTCGTATCGATGTGGCATTAGTGAGGCCGATATTATAAGTTGACTGTGTGAGCTGACAGGCTATGCAGCCATTTCCTTTATTCTAGCTACAGTAGCCCATTTCTGTTGGTTACATCAATCCACTTCTGTATCCAAGACTTAGGAAAACGTTACTTAAAACTCATTTGCATATATAGGCCATTTTATTCCCATCTAGTGTCCAGTGCTTAGTGAATAAGTGCAATTTATGATGGCTGTTTGAACAAGGGCCATACAGTTATCTCATTCATTTTCACTTTTAAACTGTTAGTTAACTTAAGTGATTCACACTTTTTAATCTGTATCAGATTCAATGACAGTGTGAGCAAGGGCCATTCAAACTTGTACATTTCTGTTGGTTACACTGATCCATTTCAGTAAGCAGGGCTTCGTAAACAGCCTTACCATTCTATTTCTATATGTTTACGTGCATAACCTCCACTGAACTAAACTGGTGGAACTAAGCTGTGAGTGACAGTGACAAAGAATGTATACAATGTCCTATTGCTATGGACACACATGAGCCGTTATGGCGCTAGTTGACGCTATTGTTGTAAGGTGTACACGGTTGGATGATTATAATACATGTATATTCATCTCAGCTCTCGCACATTGACCTTTTTTATTTTTAATGTGGTATCTTTCTTACCTTTAACCCCCAGAGGTTTTGTGTGACTGCATTGGTTGGGGGATACGTTCCCAATTTTTCCCATGTGGTTTTTCGGGTTTTCGTATCAGGCGGCGCACACCTTTTTCCATTGTACATTTTGATTTGTAGGTACCAGTAGTTTCTGTTGGCGGTCGTCTTGCTTTGGCCTCGGGTGGGGCGGCCCTTTCACTCGTTCCTTGCTCGGGGCTGTGGCGGGTGTGCCCTCACCTTTGCTGGGATAATGTTCTTATGTATCTGGTTTTCCCAGCTTTATATGCTTTAATTTAATAAACGGCCACTCCCGTGGCCAAAATATCCCATAATGGGTTTGTGATTATTTGTGTCCCAGCAAACAGAGCTCACCCAAAGCGAGACTCCGCCAACATCAATAACTTTCGTAATATGTAAAGGAACATGAAGCATAAATGAGATTTATTTCTAAAAGAAATAAATGGTTTTATGCGTAATGTGACTGATCATTATTGTATTTCTCCAGCTACCAGCAAAGGAGGGTTTCCTGTCATCCGGGTGATTTGTCACGAAAGTGTCATTTATGTCACGGGTCATGTAGGTCACAGAAGCGAGGCACAAGGCCTCCTTCCTCGCATTACAAGACAGTCAGAAACATTTTTCCCTCCCTTCCCTCCCGTTAGCTTTATTTTACCCTAGGGAGTGGCGGGTGTGCCCTCACCTTTGCTGGGATAATGTTCTTATGTATCTGGTTTTCCCAGCTTTATATGCTTTAATTTAATAACCGGCCACTCCCGTGGCCAAAATATCCCATAATGGGTTTGTGATTATTTGTGTCCCAGCAAACAGAGCTCACCCAAAGCGAGACTCCGCCAACATCAATAACTTTCGTAATATGTAAAGGAACATGAAGCATAAAAAGAAAACAAACAAAGAAAAAGCAACAGAATAGATTAATAAGAAAAAGCAAAAAGAAAAACCTAACTTTACAACAACAAAAAAACTAATAAAGTACAAAAGTTTTTAAGAAAAATACGCTTAAGAGACTAACCTTCGTACAATCTAAGCCTATGGCGAAATCGACCTCCCGTAATTATTGCATGGATGTTTGTTAAGCATTTATAATTCATCAAGATCATCTTCAGAGTAAATTCTAACAGGATTACCTGATGGTGAAGTTTTAACAAAGACCTTTCCGTCTAGTCTCCAAACACTTGATAAAAGTCCATCAGCCTTCATATCATTCGCTTGTCTTACTAAGTCTGCCCTATAAGGTGTGAGGTTTTCGTTGATATATATACGGTTTTGCTTTGTTGCTGCTGAGGCATAACTGGGATATAAATCTGATATCTTTACTGACTTCAATTTCGTTCGCTCTTTATATAGCCGAGACTTAACTTTATGGCTACAAAATTTTACGATTATAGGCTTCATACCATTTCGTCGTCTTAGCTTGTGAGAGATTTCGATGTCCTCCGCAGCAACAGGGACATTAACAGCCTCAGCTACCTTGAGAACAACTTCTTCCGTTGAGGTGTAAATATTTTCCGGGATACCATGTATTTCGAGGGAATTTTTTCTCGAATATTGCTCGAGGTTATCAAGCGATTCAATCAACGAGTCGATCCTTTCCGTCTGCTCGTTTAGTTTTGTTTTAGTCCCAAGTAGGAAAGGGTCTTTTACACACAAGTTTTCCCCGGTCACTGACTGATGGCTATGCCATGCTGATGAGCCCAGTAAGGGTGAAACAGCTTTACATGGCTTCCACTGCCTGCGTGATATAGATGTGCGCATGCATGAGGTAATGGCCAGGCCGTGGGTTGCTGTATGTGCGCCCCTTGCTTTAAGTTTGCACTATTAAGTTCAATCTATTTTTCATCAATTACTGTATTTCATGACATTTCTCCAAATTCAACAGCACGTACATACAGGTAAAATCTTCGCTCGTTGGCACTTAGCGATAGCTATAACTAGTTAATACACTTTCTTGAGTTTTAGTTTCAATTTCAGTTTCAGTTAATTTTGAACGTAGCAAAGGTGTTCTTACAAAGAGATCCACAACACTTATGAGTACATGTACAATGTACATGTAGCTGATATTTCCATAGCCTGTTCCATGCAGGCTCCAAGATAGTGGGAGAAAGGGTTCTTCGCTTGTTCACTTTTCCGCTGCTTGCGCACTTTTTACAGTTCTAGTTCCCTTTTTTCACTCAACTACACTGATCAAGAGCCTAGCTAATGCTTCCATCATTACAAATAAGGTCTATCGCGATATTGATGCTGCATGTAATAAATATTCACAGCATGAATTCAACATAAGGCCTGCCAATATTTTGCTTTTTATATTTATAGTCAAGAACAGATGGCAAAAAGTTAGAGTGTAAAACATTATCAGAAATGTTAGGAAAAAAGTGAAGTACAGAGAATACCATAAGCTTATCATTATATGTAAGCAAAATAAGACATATGAACAAAATATCAATATTATCAAAGTTGGAGAATTAAAATATCTGAAGGATTAATTACTGTTGTAAAAATTCGACTGCACAAAGTTTCCTTTTTAGCTTAATAACAGAATCAAAGGCAGAGAGGAAGAAGATTTAATGACAAAGGCTAAATGGTTTTAAAATACTCAGAATACTTTGATTCATAATTAAAACATTAATTGATCATACATTCTGGAAGATTTAATACATGCATGACAGTGCACCTGTCCCTTGCGAAATAACTTTTGGAATTCCTAGAAAAAAAATCCTAGGAATTCCTAGGAATCATAGGTGTGAATTTTCACGGTAAATTCGAACTTGGAATTCCTAGGAATTCCTAGGAATTCCCAGTTTAAATAGTTCTGGTTCTAAATTCCTAGAAATTCCCAGAAATTCCAAAGGAAAATGAAACTAGACTTGGAATTCCTAGGAATTCCTAGGAATTCCAACCTACAAGATTTTAAAGCACAAAAAATTCTTAGAAATTCCCAGAAATTCCTAGTAATTCTTAGGAATTCCTAGGAATTCTAGGAGTTTACAGGTTTAACATCATGTCATCAATCAACATCCAATGCCAGGATAGTAAAGTATATGCAAATTTAATGATTAATTACCAACTGGAGAAAGCATGGAGATTGCATTTAAACAAGTTTATGATAATAATGTTCAAAATCAGTTCTTATGGTACATGTTTTGTTTTTTGAAAAATTGAATAAAACAATTTAAGTCCTGAGATATAAATTGTTCTTGAGTCATTATTGAAAAATTGTGGGACACATTTGTCACTGGAATAATACAGCAAAAGAGTCTTGATTGAATTAATTTTACAGAGGGAACATATATGTAAAAAAAGAAAAAGTCAGGCCAACTTGCTTCCAGCAAGCTTATCTGCTAAGCCCTTATTAAGCCGCTCTTTTAATTCAGGTCTCAAACTGAGAACAAAATAATGAACTGGAAACTAAAATACTTTTAGTACATGGCGTTTAAACATACTTGTCCATGACTACAGTAGAACCCAGGCGGTGACTCCAACGCTAAAGGGAAACGAAAAATAGTTCGAGTTTAAGTGGGCAATTCGAGTTATCGGGGTAAATTTCAGTGAAATCTTGATCAAGAGAAAGCAAATTTAGTTCGACTTAGCGGGGAATTCGAGTTATCCGAGTTCGAGTTATCGGGGTTCTACTGTATTAAATCCGCCAGAATCTGATCGAGTATTAGCTTTTTCACGTAGAATTCCATCAACCATTTGCAACAACGACTACAGTTATGTCTCCAGTAAACAAAAAGGAACCAATAAATGGTTTTCCATGCCATCTTGAAGTTTCGTGTTCATATATCGGAACGATCTATAATTTCACTTTGATCTCCAGCTTCATTATTTGAGTACGTGGTTACCATCAGAAGACACATTACGAAGCAGGAACGTACCTTTACCTTTCACAATCCAGCTAACGTATCGTTCTCGGACATGACTGGAAGCACGTTTCATGTGTCAACAACAAAATAAATGAACAATCCTCGTTTAAAATAACGGCAATTTCGGATGCAAAATACTTGTGCTCTTGCTAATGAAAGTCCGCGTGAATTTGAACTCACCAAACGGAACTTCATTTCACACTTTTCCATTGGTTCAAAAGGCGCATGTGATGACGCAATTCACTCAGTGGGGAGACTGGTAACCAGTATAGCTCAAACATGGCGGATGATTTTGCTCGATGATGATCAAGTTGAAAAAAGCGGTCGTTTTCAGAGCTAAATAAAATATTCCAACGCTTTTGAGGTATAAGCAGCGATAGGAAAATTTCGTATTGTTTTTTCAAGAAGCGATGACCTTTTATAAGGCAAAGCCGCGATGAAAAACGTGTTGTGGACATGTTTGGAAAGCTCAGGTACGAGAAGTGGCACTTTGAATAAGTTTTCAGTATCGTGCTTATTGTTGATAATTTTTTTTTAAAGATTTAAGTCGCAGTAAATGTTGTATATAGATGCTGGTTAATGTCAAGAAATCCTTGTTGTTATAGGCAATTTAAGAAATGATTATTACAATTTTTACGCTTTTTATTACCTTTGAACAATTATCGTTTTTCCTAAAAATTAAGCCAGTGTTGCCAAGTTAACAATGACTTGGAATTATTGAGAATTCCTAGGAATTCCCACAAATTCTCATTGGTGTTTTAGCAATTCCCAATAATTCCCATAAGTTCCAAAGACAGTATCCTTCAAACTTGGAATTATTGGGAATTCCTAGGAATTCCCAAAAATTCCCACTAGTGTTTTAACCCATTCCCAAGTATTCCCAAATATTCCAAGGTTTTTTACCTTTGCTCATTTGCATTTCTTGGAATAAATTGGAACTCCTAGGAATTCCTAGGAATTCTTAGGAATTCCCAGAACTCTGGGAATTCATTTCGCAAGGGGTGTACAACGAAAGCAAAGTTGACTTGTACGTAACTCGATTATCGCTTTATAAGCAATAAAACTATTATATAAGAAATGCAGTTTTTCTGTTTTCAAAAACAAAAATTTGGGAAAGATATGGTGTAGCGCGGTCTTGAAAGCGCTTACCTCCAGCAAGGATATTATCAGAATAGAGTTACACCGTAAGAATTCTTATAGTAGACCGACAAAGAGTCGTTTCAGCTTGCTTATGCCTTGTGTTTTTCGGTATATAATGTGCGGGCAATTTTTAAAGTATATATCTACAACAGAAGAAATGAGACTTTAAGATATAACGACATGATTCAAAAGGTGAAGTACATAAACGCGAGAAACCCGACTGTAAATACACAAACGTAAAATTATTTCCGCTTTGTGAATTCAACGAATAAGTAGTAAAAACGTTTGGTTTCAAAATAGAAAAGAGTTATTACCTTCACTAATAACGGGCGAATGGAATACCAACAGCAGAAAGAGAGAAAACCAACAAGACGAATGATATTTTAGGACGATTCTTCCTGCAAGACGTTCGTCCATATTTTGAAAGCATAAACTTGACGGAGCTGAAATGTTCCTCTCCCCTCCCCTGAGCGGAAATCGAAAGCGAGGGTGGCAATTGGCAAAGTATTTTGTGAGGTCACGACTCGAAATAAACCGCGAATTTCCATAATTAACAGCCCTTAACGATGTTAAAATTTGTCGAAAATTCGTAACTTCGACGCTATTTACGTTCATTTCTAAACTTCTTGAGTTCAATTGAAAAGAACGACTTAGGAATTAAAGGATGCAATCGATAAAAAGCGACTAAATCGGCTCAAGTTGTCGGTGCAACACACAAGGAAATATCACGAAGAGATAGTTCGAGACAATTTCTTGACGTCACGCATTTCCTTTCTTAAAAGACGGTAAAAGTCAAAACAATGGCATATATATCAACAACTCAAGTTATGTTTAATAAAATAACAATAGTTTTACTTTTCCAAGGTTCAGTATCATGCTGTTTTATTATTACTATTTTACATGTTTTGGCGTGAAACTAGCACGCGATAACCTTTTTATTCAAGGTGAGGACCCGACCATTATAAAGCGGGATTAACCTTTCTTCACACAAAAACAGATCGGAAGTTCTAAAAATGGAGTTTTCAAACCATTTTTGGTAAGGAACTTGTGTCTTATGAGTTATTTCTAAAAAAAGGTCTCTTAATTTTCACCAATCATTTACAAAATATATAATAAATTATTTGCTTCTGTTAGTTTCAGACTGGGAAAGAACGGGAAGGCTTCTGCGGTCTTCAGCCTACTACAAATATGGCCAACAGGAATGAACCGGAATCGGTTCTTTATAATTGGTATTTTTTGCTTTTCCTTTCTTCTTCTTATTATTTATTCATCTTTTCAAAATAATTAATCTCCGTTGGAAAAAAAAATTAAATCAATAACTAACAAGGGCTGAGGAGACGTCGAACCTTTGAAAAGTCTGTATAACTTTAAAGGAAACAGAAAAAAAAGGCTTTTGCTAATCACACCTTGGTGTTAAGGGAAAGTTCATTTAATATGACAAGGGGGGGGGGATGAAGATATTGAGGGGGGGCTCCGAAAATTTTTAGACACCCGAAGTGGGGGCTCTGAAAAAATTGTTGCGCTAGGAGGGGGGGCTCCGAAAATTTGTATACTTCAAAACCAACACATGACATCATCATACAGATCGGATGGTTTTCAACTCAACAATTTAATGACCTGTGCAACTCAGCTATATCACGTGGTTTACAGATATAACAAATGTAGTCTCAGTAATTATTACACTCTTGTTCATCCCAAGAATGCTTTAGAAAATTGTATCACAACTGTATCTCAAGTTTGTCATAGTATAAACCGTTGAAGACAATAACGGTAAATATATTTAATACAGTCTAGCGATCTTTTTTCAGAGGAGCAAAGGAATTGAAGGAGGAGGGGGGGGGGGGGGCTCTGAAATTTTTTCGACTACCAAGGAGGTGGCTCCTAAAAAATTGAACCCCTAGCGAGGGGGGCTGCTAAAATTTCAAGCTTTGAGTTTCAATATCTTCATCCCCCCCCCCCCCCCTTGTCATATTAAATGAACTTTCCCTAAAGGGGCTGTGTCATGGTAGTACAGTTCATTTTGTTTAATTCTGCCAATTAATCGCCCTCAATCGCTATGGAACTTGCATAGAAATTACACGTGAATGACAAAATCAGAGATCTGAGACAAATAAATATGTCTCCTGCGCATTGTTTTTGAAGTTGCAAGCAGCAGGGATCAGGATCAACTTTGAAAGACTGTTAATCTGAACAGTTTTCAAAAACCCTAATTTCAATCCGTTTCAATCTTCTTCAGTTTTGCCCATCCGTGGAATATGTTGTTTCTGTTGTGATATTTTAACTTTCCTCTAATGTTTTAAGCGGTTATTTTAGTTTCTCCTAATTTAACGAGTATTTTGTAATTTCCTAATTTGGCTGAATTTCGTGACACAGCTCCTTTAATGACCGATTTGTCGGAATAGACGGATTATGGTAGGATTATCCGTCTCAATAGGGATTTTAAGCGGCAGCGACGACGACGTCAGTGAAAACATCACTAGTAAAAAGTATTTCCGTTCTTTTAAAAACTTCATCGCGATTGTCACAACCCATTTGACATTTTGACTCAGATGTACGCGAATTTTCCTGGAGTTAAAATTACAAGAAACCGCATTCAAAATAAATAAAAAGGCAGAAAAATTCTTCGCATGTCCTACATAACGTGAAATTGGGTAATTTCACGTCGTTTTTCACGGACAAACGAGACGGTCCTCATTTTAAACGAAAAGAAAAATCGTGATTTCATCCGTCTGTCTGTCTGTATATGTTGGTCTCTATTGTTTTCGCCTTCCTTCTTGTGCCTTCTTTGTACGTAACAAGTCCGACTACTACTTATTGTGCCATTCCTATTCTTTCTCTGCCGGCTTCTATGAAATTAATGGTCGTGAGTATTTTCCTCTTTTTTAATTATAAGGTATCACCAGTCGGCTAATGATCATGTTTACGACAAGGAAAAATCGTCTATAGCCTTAATACCGCTATTGCATTATATGGAACGTTATTGCATTCAGTTATGTATTCAACAGTAGACCTTGTCACGGTTTTCGACGCCACCTTGACGAGTAGGCAAACGCGTGAGAAATTACAGTGTTTGTATGAGAATCTAATGTCGAATAATTTCCGTAAAACGGCTGTTCTGAAAAAAATATCAATTGTAAACTAAAGCTACAAAGCAAAGGATTGTCCAAAAAAATTTTGGAGGCGTACCTGTGCTTAAATTTCTCCAGAGGCTTGCTTTAGATTTTCCATATATTTGTCTGTAATTTTCCTGGGACGTTCTTACAGACAAACGTATAGGAAAGTTAAAACAGTGTTAAAAAGTGGTTCTAGGTCTTCTAGTGCATGTAACACCCTCAAATTATTTCAGTAGAATCCTTAGGAGTGAAGCTTTGGTTTACAAATCATTTTTTTCTTTTTAGAACAGCCGTTCTACGGAAATTATTCGAAATTAGATTCTCTTACAAACACTGCAATTTCTCAAGCGTTTGCCTGATCGTCAAAATGGCGTCGAAAACCGTGACAAAGATGGTTAGTGTATTGAACACATTAGCATTTATATAGCTGGTTCAATAAAGATTGCTTGGAGCATTACTAATAGCCCACGTTCGATATATTAAAATTCTAACATGACTCCGAGGCTTCTGGTCATTTTTGTATATCTGGTTTCGTTTTCTTTGTGTTCAAGTCTCTTCTTGGAATTGCGAGACAATAAAGTCGTCATAAATTTGCAATTTGCCCCTGAGGCCTCGGAATCATGTTAGAATTTTAATATATTGAACGTGTGCTATCGGGCATTGGGATAGCGTCCTTAGGGGTGCGTCACGTTCACGTTCGTAGGGCAGGAATGCGTGACGAACCCCTAAGAACGTCTGCGTGGGAGGCTAGCACTGGGAAGCTATTGTTTGGTGTTTACTCAAGGAAATCATTGCATTGTTCTATACGCCCAAATACTAATGACCAAAGCGGCCGAACCCAGGTGAGCAAACTTCGCATAAATCAATAGAGAATCGGCCTTTTTCCCATCCGGCCTGGTTTGACTGACATTTTGCCTCATGGAAGGGAATCCGAGACAGTCTTGGATTCTGGATTCCATGCCGTGGATTCCGTATTCTAGGTACTTGATTCCAGTCCTTAGTTGGATTCGGGATTCTTTGAGCTGTATTCTGGATTCCAAAGTCCAGGATACCGGATTCCACAGCAAAAATTGCACGTATTCTGGAATCCGGATTCCTTTACATGAGGCAAGACATTATTGTCGATGACACAAGTGGTACTTACAATGCACTGAGAGCGAGCCCGCCTGCGAAGTTGCAGAACCGATGCTGTTGTTTGCCACACATCTGTATTGCCCTTCATCTGACCGATGAACATTCTGTATTGTTAAAAAGTGAACTTTTCCTGACTTTGTTTGGTTTAGATCTGGATCCGCTGTGATGTCAAGAGTAACGTTATCTTTTGTCCAGTCAATGCTGGGTTCAGGGTTTCCATCTACAGTGCAGTTAAAGATAGCAGTCTCTCTCTCTACTTTCACGGTATTGTCAGGATGTTTGGTGAACCCAGGCGCATCTGGAAGGGAAAAAGTACAAGACTACTAATCAGGACAGAATTTCGAAGTCGAATGTTCATAACTACTGTTTGATAAATGAAAAAGTCTGTGGGCGTGAATTTAGTCGATGGCGCAAACTTTGTAAACAGCTTGGACAGTTTCCTTAGTCAATTCTCTTGCCAGGTCTTGATATTTATCAATTTTCTCCTTCTCCTTCAGTTCTAGTTGGGTGACAAAATACAGCCGGATTTGTATGAAATCATCCACCAATTCCAATTCCAATCCAATTCTCCATCGCGCTAGTTTAGCTGATAATAGCAAAGATAGCAGAGATTATGTGAACCGTCTAATTGGTCAAAATCTATCCAAGTACTTCAGTAATGATCCTCCTAATAAATATTGGATATCTCAGTCGTAAAACTTAATATTTAACTACCCGGCATGCTGAATAATCAAGCAAAAGTATCCTTACATTGTACATTTAATGTGGAAGAGTTGGATTGAACTGTTTTAACATTGTTCGTAGCCACACAGATGTATTCTCCGCTGTCTCCTCTGCTCACATTCGTTATCGTCAAGTTCTTATTATTTTCGTTAAAAGTGATTCTTAAAGTCGTATTCACAACAGAACCATCTTTCGTCCATGAGAATGTGGGTGTAGGATTTCCATCTGCATCACAGGTAAAAGTCACATTCTCCCCTTCTGTTTTTGTCTCATTTAGTGGATGCCGATTGAACTCAGGCTGATCTGCAATTAGAAGGCAATGTGATTGAAGAAGAAAATAAGGGAAAATAGCAAACGCTAAATGAGTCTTAAATAGTCTTATAATGACTTTTGGGCGCCTAAAGGTGCAGATAACTTGACTACTTAGGATATCATTGTAATGGGAAAAAGCATCCGTGCACAGGGGAGTTAGAGTAACTTTTAAAACATTTCGTGATAGCAGAGCATGACAATTTGTCGCTGAGCAATCTGTGTACGCGGGGAATGGGGCGACTCCCTCTAGTGATGGCCTACACGGCGAGGCCCCTCCCGAAAGGGGTGCCTTTTTCAGACTTCACGTACATAAAAGGGGGTAAGGATTTCAGTATGTAAAGCGTATGAAAGGGTGGGAAAATCTGTCGGTGCGGTCTCTGAAAGGACCTGAAAGGGCTAATTGGCGCATTTATGGCCGAAGACAGCCTGGTTTAGTGATTTATTCATATTTAAAAAAGCGGTGCATTAACAGCAGTGAAAATGGATGCAGCGTTCTAAACTAGTGTGTGAAAGGGGGACAATTCACAGTATCAATACTGATGTGATGAGTAACGTTAGCCACGGAAGTTCTCGATGTATGCTCTGCGCAATGTTATGAGTTTAGAGCTAGCGGTATTTACCAATAAGTAATAATAAATTATATCCAGGCAGCGTATTGGGGTTATCACTTGATAGCGAAACGCAAGAATTTGTCGCCGTCTGCTTGCGCACTAAGTGAACTTGCAGTTCTTCTAGCATGGGAATTTGTAACAGTTCTGCACACGTAAGTGAGTAATGGTATCCTTACCCTGCGCAGTCAGTGTAATCAAATAATAACTGTTACAATAGTAACTGACAAACAATCAAGTTAAGACCATGCTCATCAGCCAAGTGACCCGATATAAAGTAGTAACCCGCTAGTAACCACACCAGGACTCGTTTTGCCTGTCATATCACACTCAAATGGACACGACGTGTACTCACATTGTACATCCAGGGTAGCAGCATCAGAAGTAACATTCCCCTCACTGTTGTTTGCTACACATCGATATTCTCCTTTGTCAGCTCTGTTAATACTCGTTATCGTCAACTCTTTACTTTCTGCTCCAAAACTAATCCGGGGAACACTGGTAGTTAATACGGAACCATTTCTTGTCCATGTTATTGTCGGTACAGGATTACCACTGGCGTTACAAAATAAGTTCACGTTATGGTCTTCAGTTACTGGTCCACCCTGAGGTTGTGTTGCGATCTGAGGTGGAACTATAATCAGAAAACAAACTATTAAAACAACACATGTAAGAGCAACTACAGACAGGGACAAACTATTTAACGGCTAACTTCTGAATGTTCTCCGTGCTTTTGGAGTTTTTGACATCTTGTTGGGTAAGGCTTAACTCTTGGTGCCGGTAAACGCCACCAACTTCTAGTTCTTTTTTTTTTTAAAAGTAAAGAATTGAAGAGAAAAGAAGAGAAAAAAAAAAGAAATTCCAGGACCTTTTTGCTCCACTCCAAGTCCGATTGTCAGCATTTGGAACATGGACGGCGAGATTCGCAAACGCTATTTTACATGAATTGGAAGACATGAATTCCCTTACATTCACAGTAGGAGCTCGCATTGCGCAAATTATTAAATAGCGCAAAAAAGGGGATGCATGAATGAATGAATGGATGGATGGATGGATGGATGGATGGATGGATGGATGGATGGATGGATGGATGGATGGATGGATGGGTGGGTGGAAGAATGAACAGAAGGATGGATGGACGGACGGACGGACGGACGGACGGACGGATGGATGGATGGGTACTATCTGGGAGGTTGGGACAGACCAGGTGAGACCTACTTACACCATTTGTATCGGCTGTCGCTAAAAAGTCGCTTTAAAGTCCAGCTTTATCGAACCACGTTAAGCAACTCAGTAACGTGACTTGTTAACCGCAGTACTTTTTTGATAAATAAAAGTTTACTTACACAGTACATTCAGTATAGCAGCAGTAGAGAGAACATTTCCTAAATCGTTGGTAGCGTTACAGAAGTACTGCCCTTGGTCCGCGCTGGTCACATTCGTTATAGTCAATTTATTGGACCATACAGTAATTCTCGAATTCGCATTCACAACTAAACCGTCTTTGATCCATGAGAATGAAGGTGCAGGATTTCCATCTGCATCACATGTGAAAGTTACATTCTCCCCTTCTTTCCTTGTCGCAGATTGCGGAGGTGTTGTGATCTCAGGATGAACTGCAGTTATAAGAAATTATTATGTTGTTAACCAAAAAGTTAAACTTGATAGGATTGTGTAGAGACTTAAACAGAACCTAGGGGATCTCAGCCTAAGGATACAGTAAAAACTCGACTAAAAACTTGCATTTTCCTGAAGTTTCCTGAACAGAATCTTACATCAATGGTGATTAGCACAAATTCATGCTGTTTGCATGTAGGTTTGTGCTAGTGAAAGAAAAAAATAATAATTAGGTGGTCATGTTTCACATTATTACTTGCTTAAGTGAGTCGTGTTTAGCCTTTCAACACTTTATTTCAAACTCAATTTCCTTTGTGAACCTACTGACGATTTCCTATTTCTCGATTCCAATTCCAATTCCAATTCCAACCCAATTCTCCATCGCGCTAGTTTAGCTAATGATAGCAAAGACAGCAGAGATTATGTAAAACCGTCTAACTGGTCGAAATCTATCCAAGTACTTCAGTAATGATCCTCCTAATAAAAATTGGATATCTCAGTCGTAAAACTTATATTAACTACCCAGCATTCTGAATAATCAAGCAAAAGTATCCTTACATTGTACATTTAATGTGGAAGAGTTGGATTGAACTGTTTTAACATTGTTCGTAGCCACACAGATGTATTCTCCGCTGTCTCCTCTGCTCACATTCGTTATCGTCAAGTTCTTATTATTTTCGTTAAAAGTGATTCTTAAAGTCGTATTCACAACAGAACCATCTTTCGTCCATGAGAATGTGGGTGTAGGATTTCCATCTGCATCACAGGTAAAAGTCACATTCTCCCCTTCTGTTTTTGTCCGATTTAGTGGATGCCGATTGAACTCAGGCTGATCTGTAATTAGAAGGCAATGTGATTGAAGTAGAAAATAAGGGAAAATAGCAAACGCTAAAGGAGTCTTAAATAGTCTTATAATGACTTTTGGGCGCCTCAAGGTGCAGATAACTTAACTACTTAGGATATCATTGTAATGCGAAAAAGCATCCGTGCACCGGGGAGTTAGAGTAACTCTTAAAACATTTCGTGATAGCAGAGCATGACAATTTGTCGCTGAGCAATCTGTGTACGCGGGGAACGGGGCGACTCCCTCTAGTGATGGCCTACACGGCGAGGCCCCTCCCGAAAGGGGTGCCTTTTTCAGACTTCACGTACATAAAAGGGGGTAAGGATTTCAGTATGTAAAGCGTATGAAAGGGTGGGAAAATCTGTCGGTGCGGTCTCTGAAAGGACCTGAAAGGGCTAATTGGCGCATTTATGGCCGAAGACAGCCTGGTTTAGTGATTTATTCATATTTAAAAAAGCGGTGCATTAACAGCAGTGAAAATGGATGCAGCGTTCTAAACTAGTGTGTGAAAGGGGGACAATTCACAGTATCAATACTGATGTGATGAGTAACGTTAGCCACGGAAGTTCTCGATGTATGCTCTGCGCAATGTTATGAGTTTAGAGCTAGCGGTATTTACCAATAAGTAATAATAAATTATATCCAGGCAGCGTATTGGGGTTATCACTTGATAGCGAAACGCAAGAATTTGTCGCCGTCTGCTTGCGCACTAAGTGAACTTGCAGTTCTTCTAGCATGGGAATTTGTAACAGTTCTGCACACGTAAGTGAGTAATGGTATCCTTACCCTGCGCAGTCAGTGTAATCAAATAATAACTGTTACAATAGTAACTGACAAACAATCAAGTTAAGACCATGCTCATCAGCCAAGTGACCCGATATAAAGTAGTAACCCGCTAGTAACCACACCAGGACTCGTTTTGCCTGTCATATCACACTCAAATGGACACGACGTGTACTCACATTGTACATCCAGGGTAGCAGCATCAGAAGTAACATTCCCCTCACTGTTGTTTGCTACACATCGATATTCTCCTTTGTCAGCTCTGTTAATACTCGTTATCGTCAACTCTTTACTTTCTGCTCCAAAACTAATCCGGGAAACACTGGTAGTTAATACGGAACCATTTCTTGTCCATGTTATTGTCGGTACAGGATTACCACTGGCGTTACAAAATAAGTTCACGTTATGGTCTTCAGTTACTGGTCCACCCTGAGGTTGTGTTGCGATCTGAGGTGGAACTATAATCAGAAAACAAACTATTAAAACAACACATGTAAGAGCAACTACAGACAGGGACAAACTATTTAACGGCTAACTTCTGAATGTTCTCCGTGCTTTTGGAGTTTTTGACATCTTGTTGGGTAAGGCTTAACTCTTGGTGCCGGTAAACGCCACCAACTTCTAGTTCTTTTTTTTTAAAAAAGTAAAGAATTGAAGAGAAAAGAAGAGAAAAAAAAAAGAAATTCCAGGACCTTTTTGCTCCACTCCAAGTCCGATTGTCAGCATTTGGAACATGGACGGCGAGATTCGCAAACGCTATTTTACATGAATTGGAAGACATGAATTCCCTTACATTCACAGTAGGAGGTCGCATTGCGCAAATTATTAAATAGCGCAAAAAAGGGGATGCATGAATGAATGAATGGATGGATGGATGGATGGATGGATGGATGGATGGATGGATGGATGGATGGATGGATGGATGGATGGATGGGTGGGTGGAAGAATGAACAGAAGGATGGATGGACGGACGGACGGACGGACGGACGGATGGATGGATGGGTACTATCTGGGAGGTTGGGACAGACCAGGTGAGACCTACTTACACCATTTGTATCGGCTGTCGCTAAAAAGTCGCTTTAAAGTCCAGCTTTATCGAACCACGTTAAGCAACTCAGTAACGTGACTTGTTAACCGCAGTACTTTTTTGATAAATAAAAGTTTACTTACACAGTACATTCAGTATAGCAGCAGTAGAGAGAACATTTCCTAAATCGTTGGTAGCGTTACAGAAGTACTGCCCTTGGTCCGCGCTGGTCACATTCGTTATAGTCAATTTATTGGACCATACAGTAATTCTCGAATTCGCATTCACAACTAAACCGTCTTTGATCCATGAGAATGAAGGTGCAGGATTTCCATCTGCATCACATGTGAAAGTTACATTCTCCCCTTCTTTCCTTGTCGCAGATTGCGGAGGTGTTGTGATCTCAGGATGAACTGCAGTTATAAGAAATTATTATGTTGTTAACCAAAAAGTTAAACTTGATAGGATTGTGTAGAGACTTAAACAGAACCTAGGGGATCTCAGCCTAAGGATACAGTAAAAACTCGACTAAAAACTTGCATTTTCCTGAAGTTTCCTGAACAGAATCTTACATCAATGGTGATTAGCACAAATTCATGCTGTTTGCATGTAGGTTTGTGCTAGTGAAAGAAAAAAATAATAATTAGGTGGTCATGTTTCACATTATTACTTGCTTAAGTGAGTCGTGTTTAGCCTTTCAACACTTTATTTCAAACTCAATTTCCTTTGTGAACCTACTGACGATTTCCTATTTCTCGATTCCAATTCCAATTCCAATTCCAACCCAATTCTCCATCGCGCTAGTTTAGCTAATGATAGCAAAGACAGCAGAGATTATGTAAAACCGTCTAACTGGTCGAAATCTATCCAAGTACTTCAGTAATGATCCTCCTAATAAAAATTGGATATCTCAGTCGTAAAACTTATATTAACTACCCAGCATTCTGAATAATCAAGCAAAAGTATCCTTACATTGTACATTTAATGTGGAAGAGTTGGATTGAACTGTTTTAACATTGTTCGTAGCCACACAGATGTATTCTCCGCTGTCTCCTCTGCTCACATTCGTTATCGTCAAGTTCTTATTATTTTCGTTAAAAGTGATTCTTAAAGTCGTATTCACAACAGAACCATCTTTCGTCCATGAGAATGTGGGTGTAGGATTTCCATCTGCATCACAGGTAAAAGTCACATTCTCCCCTTCTGTTTTTGTCCGATTTAGTGGATGCCGATTGAACTCAGGCTGATCTGTAATTAGAAGGCAATGTGATTGAAGTAGAAAATAAGGGAAAATAGCAAACGCTAAAGGAGTCTTAAATAGTCTTATAATGACTTTTGGGCGCCTCAAGGTGCAGATAACTTAACTACTTAGGATATCATTGTAATGCGAAAAAGCATCCGTGCACCGGGGAGTTAGAGTAACTCTTAAAACATTTCGTGATAGCAGAGCATGACAATTTGTCGCTGAGCAATCTGTGTACGCGGGGAACGGGGCGACTCCCTCTAGTGATGGCCTACACGGCGAGGCCCCTCCCGAAAGGGGTACCTTTTTTAGGCTTCACGTACATAAAAGGGGGTAAGGATTTCAGTATGTAAAACGTATGAAAGGGTGGGAAAATCTGTCGTTGCGGTCTCTGAAAGGACTGGAAAGGGCTAATTGGCGCATTTATGGCCGAAGACAGCCTGGTTTAGTGATTTATTCATATTTAAAAAGGCGGTGCATTAACAGCAGTGAAAATGGATGCAGCGTTTTAAACTGGTGTGTGAAAGGGGGACAATTCACAGTATCAATACTGATGTGATGAGTAACGTTAGCCACGGAAGTTCTCGATGTATGCTCTGCGCAATGTTATGAGTTTAGAGCTAGCGGTATTTACCAATAAGTAATAATAAATTATATCCAGGCAGCGTATTGGGGTTATCACTTGAGAGTGAAACGCAAGAATTTGTCGCCGTCTGCTTGCGCACTAAGTGAACTTGCAGTTCTTCAAGCATGGGAATTTGTAACAGTTCTGCACACGTAAGTGAGTAATGGTATCCTTACTCTGCGCAGTCAGTGTAATCAAATAATAACTGTTACAATAGTAACTGACAAACAATCAAGTTAAGACCATGCTCATCAGCCAAGTGACCCGATATAAAGTAGTAACCCGCTAGTAACCACACCAGGACTCGTTTTGCCTGTCATATCACACTCAAATGGACACGACGTGTACTCACATTGTACATCCAGGGTAGCAGCATCAGAAGTAACATTCCCCTCACTGTTGTTTGCTACACATCGATATTCTCCTTTGTCAGCTCTGTTAATACTCGTTATCGTCAACTCTTTACTTTCTGCTCCAAAACTTATCCGGGGAACACTGGTAGTTAATACGGAACCATTTCTTGTCCATGTTATTGTCGGTACAGGATTACCACTTGCGTTACAAAATAAGTTCACGTCATGGTCTTCAGTTACTGGTCCACCCTGAGGTTGTGTTGCGATCTGAGGTGGAACTATAATCAGAAAACAAACTATTAAAACAACACATGTAAGAGCAACTACAGACAGGGACAAACTATTTAACGGCTAACTTCTGAATGTTCTCCGTGCTTTTGGAGTTTTTGACATCTTGTTGGGTAAGGCTTAACTCTTCGTGCCACCAACTTCTAGTTCTTTTTATTAAAAAAAGTAAAGAATTGAAAAGAAAAGAAGAGAAAAAAAAGAAATGCGAGGACCTTTTTGCTCCACTCCAAGTCCGATTGTCAGCATTTGGAACATGGACGGCGAGATTCGCAAACGCTATTTTACATGAATTGGAAGACAGGAATTCCCTTACATTCACAACGGGAGCTCGCATTGGGCAAATTATTAAATAGCGCAAAAAAAAAAGAAATGAATGAATGAATGGATGGATGAATGGATGGGTGGGTGGACGAATGAACAGAAGGATGGATGGATGAATGGATGGACGGACGGACGGATGGATGGATGGATGGATACTATATGGGAGGTTGGGACAGACCAGGTGAGACCTACTTACACCATTTGTATCGGCTGTCGCTAAAAAGTCGCTTTAAAGTCCAGCTTTATCGAACCACGTTAAGCAACTCAGTAACGTGACTTGTTAACCGCAGTACTTTTTTGATAAATAAAAGTTTACTTACACAGTACATTCAGTATAGCAGCAGTAGAGAGAACATTTCCTAAATCGTTGGTAGCGTTACAGAAGTACTGCCCTTGGTCCGCGCTGGTCACATTCGTTATAGTCAATTTATTGGACCATACAGTAATTCTCGAATTCGCATTCACAACTAAACCGTCTTTGATCCATGAGAATGAAGGTGCAGGATTTCCATCTGCATCACATGTGAAAGTTACATTCTCCCCTTCTTTCCTTGTCGCAGATTGCGGAGGTGTTGTGATCTCAGGATGAACTGCAGTTATAAGAAATTATTATGTTGTTAACCAAAAAGTTAAACTTGATAGGATTGTGTAGAGACTTAAACAGAACCTAGGGGATCTCAGCCTAGGATACAGTAAAAACTCGACAAAAACCTGCATTTTCCCAACGTTTCATGAACAGAATCTTACATCAATGGCTGTTAGCACAAATTCATGCTATTTGCTTGGAGGTTTTGGTTTTTGTGCTTTCTCAATTCAGCGGACCCGACTATCTCGGAGCCTGGAACAGGCTAGCATGTGCAGACGATCGATGAACTTAGACTAACAAAATCTGCTAGCAACCCATTTTTTAACTCATGGATTTGATTCCCAGTGCTGAATGAACTAGCCTTGTGGCAGCAACAGGCTGCAGCAAAACCAGCGAGAGTATCTCCGTTAAATGTCGGTTAATTTGGTGACCATTTTAAGCAGTTATCAATATATATATAAAAAAGCGCGACATGTTTGACTTTATTGACAAGTTTTATCATATTCGAAATTTGCATGTGACATGTCAAGCTTTCAAAAATACTTGCTTTAACTAAACTAAGCTTTTAGACTTTGCGTTTTGCAAAAGTTGAAAACATAACTTGTCATTCAATGTTTTCCTACATCGTACGTCCAGTGATCATCTATACACTGTGTCTTGAGTTTTTAGATTTGTCTTATGAAGGGGTGAAATTCTGTTGTTATGCACTTAGCAAAGTTCCACAAAATGCAGGACATATCCCTCACCTAAACGCGTTTAGTCACTATATATACTAAGCAAGCTCTTTTGGTGCTCAGGTTCCCTCAAGCCGTTAACAGTAGCTCTGAGTTTAATTCGCCTCTCTGTTGCAAAAGCGTCATTTAGTCCAAAGGAAATTGATCGGCCCGGACATACACACTAAAACCATGAAACTCGAGTGTACTCAGACCCAACCTGTACTGATTGAAAAACAGACTGATAATTTAAACTTACACTTGACATCTAGCGTAGCAGCATCAGAAGTAACATTCCCCTCACTGTTGTTTGCTACACATCGGTATTCTCCGCTATCAGCTCTGCTTATATTCGTTATCGTCAACTCTCTACTTTCTGCTCCAAGACTAATCCGGGGAACACTGCTATTTAATACAGATCCATTTCTAGTCCATGTTATTGTCACTAAAGGATCTCCACTGGCGTTACAAGATAAAGTCACATTATCGCCTTCAGTTACTGGTCCACCCTGAGGTTGTGTCGTAATCAGAGGCGCAACTATAATCAAAAAACAAAATTTAAAAAACAAAAACAAAAAAAACACGAGATATAGGAGTAACGTGTGCAGTAACGTGTTGTTTGGAGTAAATTTTACAAAAATTAACTCTCTTTTCTGTGGTAAAAGGGTCATTTACTGGGTCGGTTACATTTCTACACTAAGGTCGGTTGTGAACTGAGGTGCATCTGCAATCAGAAAAGAAACTATAATTATCTTAAATCAACAACAGGAGTTTTAAAAAAAGGCAGTTCCAGGAAACATGTAAAGTATCGAGAAAGCCTAACTCAAAAAAATTAACAGCAAAACTCAACCGCAAAATGAACTCTACACAGCAACAACTTAAATAGAAGGACAAAAGATTTTGTATGGTCTGTTTGTTTTGTGCAGTCAGGTGACCAGTGATAAAATTAAACAGGACCAATCGCAAAATTTAGTGCCTGGATAGCCTTCGACAAATACCTAAACTCGAAGGCTACGTTGCCCTCTGACGCTACAGAATAACAGAAACGTCACAAAATGCTGGGGATAAAATGATAAATATATGAATATCATACATTTGAACTGCGGGATGATGAAATAAATGCAGAGACGATCATCACTAAAGGTACGGATCCGAAGAACTGTTAACAAAAAACGAGCAACTTGTTTTGCAACGTTGTAGTGTAAAAGGAGTTGAATAACGATATTGCGCGTTTTACCACCCTGACATAAAACCTGTCTTGCAACAAATCAGGTTGTTAACAGGTTTGAACATGAGTGGTAAAACGCGCAACATCGCTATTCAACTCGTTTTGCAGCAATGTTGCAAAACAAGCTGCGCGTTTTTTGTTGCCCGTTTTTCCGTACCAGCTCCCAGTTGGCTTGCTGGCTCAAAATGATTGGTTAGAGCGCGGCACCAGAATCGTACAGATGAGGTCAAGGGTTCTTCCTCTTCTTTTCGCGACTGCATAATTTGCGTATTTAACAGTGATTATCTTTTCTGCAGTTAAATGCTGGGGGTAACTATGCGGTGGAGTAGCATCCCATCCAGGGTGGAGTAGTAGTAGAATCAGCACTACTTGCTCTGTACTACTTAAACCAGGACAGGCTTCGGCCATATGAGCCTTTATAACTTCGTATTTTTCTTTCTTCCAGTAGAAATGATTTAAACTTAATGGGTCGATTATTTAAACGAAGTCTAACTTAGACAGCGGTTTAGGAAATATTTGGACCTCCGGATCTCTTTGTTAGTGGGCTATTTTAAGAAGACAAATGCTTTTCTAGTCAACGCTTTATGCTTTCATGAAAATTTTCATGATAAATGGAGTTGACATAAAAGCGTTCGCCAAACTGAAAATGGCTTAGAACGGGGTTTGTCAAACACATGCTAAGCTAGTCCGTTTAAATAACTGGCCCAATGTTTAAAGTTGATGCGCCTTCTACATAAGACAAGACAGGAACTCTAGTTTACCCCCACACACAGAAAAAAAGAGAGCAAAATACAATACTTCTTAGGTATTAAAGGTATAAAGCCACCTAGAAAATAGCTAGAAAGTTAATCTAGCTAGCGGGCCTTACATATCTATACTATTTCAATACATAAAAGAGGTTGTTACATAGAGGCAGCTCATATAACTCCAAACTAAAGTCGTTTAATGTGAAAACTATCTTCAAACAAACTATTTTCAAGTAAATGATAATGATAATGATAATGATTTTGTATAGCGCTAAAACTATAGAGGAATATTCAAAAGCGCTTAACATTAAGTTAAAATTAATGAATAAATAATAAACAAAAAATTAAAAATCCCTGAAAGCTATAATAATAACAATGATATGTTATGCTATGGTAAAATCTAAAAAAAAAAAGTGCAATTTGAAAATTCCAAACTAAAAAAGTCACTCTAGCCTCGGCATTCTGGACTTTCTGTAAACGATCAAGCTGATATTTAGGTACACCAAATAGAAGTTCGTTACATTAATCAAGATGCGAAGATACAAAGGCATGGATCAGTGTCTTTGTGGATTGCACGGTAAGGAATTAAAACCATTTAACTTAGTGAATAATATATTTATTTTGCAAAAGCCTAAAGAAACACGATCTTTTTTCGTACTAGAAGACACTCATCCACTCGTTCCGTTTCCACTTTAAAAAGTGTTATAACCTTTCAATCATCAATCGTTTCAATCTGTGGTAGCGCCTTATGATTGCTAGCGCTAAAGGAATTTAAGCTGCATTTGGAAGACTTAAATTTCTCGAGTGTACAAAATGAGCTATTGAGCTATAGCTTATGAACTGTTCCCGAAAACTTGGTAATTACACTAGAGCTAATCAATTTTCCACCCCTGTCATTTAATTTACACCATTATTATTCATTCAAAATATTTCTCCGTTTCAGATTGGCGAAAAGCACACGCATAATTCACCATAAAGAGCTACTGTTAACCAAATTTGGAAAGATTTTTGTCATATTGAATCGATGACGTCAAAAGTGCAGCCAAAGTTGCAGATTATTGAACCGCTAACCGAGAAAGCCTGGGCAGGAGGTTAAGTTGTTTTGGTAGTGAGAGCAAATGGCTGAAAAGTCGGCGAAACATTTGACTCGGTTCTCGGCGAAGTACTGTCTAAAATCATAGCAAAAAGAGCAAGAAGACACCTTGACGGACGACATCTGCTATTCGGAGTATATTTGCAGACCTGAACAGACCTTCATCTCCTAACCTTGCCGATAAAGACGGCTATCAATATGAACTTAACATCGACCGAGGTAAGCACGTTTTAGCTTGTTTTTAAAATTGTTATTATTGTGAATGAATGATAAAAAAATGATTGAATTCGGCTTTCGTAGGATACGAAGAATTCTACAGATCTCGGAGGGTGTTATCGGCCTCGGTGGATAACACTCTCCTCGATCTGCAGAATTCTTCATATCCTACTCAGCCTCATTCAATAATTACTAATTATACCATGTATGAAGCGTGATACGGCTCAGACCCTAGCACAATATTTAGTTTGATATATTAATGGTAAACGAACAAGGCCGCCAGAAGCGGTCTGCATAACAAGCGGATTTGCCTTTTACCAACTGCAGTTGTGAACAATTAAATGACTGTAAGATCACACAAATGGAAAAAATAAAATCAGTGCATGGGCAGTGGGTGACTACAGAATTGCTTCTTTCTATAGTGGTACATGAAAAGTTCCGAAGTTCTACCAGAGTACTCTTAGATCAAAAGTGCTTTTAACTAAAACTTGAATTTTTAAACTTGAATTCAACAAGTCTTGACAAAAACGCAACACACTTATCAGAACAATTCATCACTTCGGCATATTATACTCAGAGTTAGCTGAGCTCCACTAACCTTCTTGAGAATAGGGAACAGCAATTAACAACAATAGTAGTCTTTTAACACTCATTGTGAGACCCGCAGTGCTAATACTTTGTTTCCTTCATAAAACACAGAAGTGTTGGGCTTGTAGCTAGCTAGAAGTTTTAATAGACGTATAGCTAAAGGAAAGAATGGAACAATTTTCTTGTAGGCGGCAAGGGAAGTGTTACGAAATGATACTCGGTCACCGCCAAGAATGTGGATACTAGAACACCGTAACCGGTAGCTCAAACGTACGTGAATACCTTACGGGAACGTGACGAAAAATATTCCTCGATTTTTCTGCCTCGGCCACGATATGGGCCGGTGTCTCAAGTGCAACTATTACGTAAATCAATTTAGTCCTACGATAGTTATCATCATCAAATCTCAGTTATTCTATCGCAGTAGCAGTGCTTGATCATATACTGATCACAAACAAAAAAAGCACTGGGAAGGAGAGGGAAAATTGCATTATAGAGCTAACCACTACAAATCTTTCCCAGGGCTATGCATATTCGATATTGTTGCAACAGTTTTACAAACAAGCCATCCAAACGACCTTCTAGTGCACACAAAATCTATTTTCTTTAGCTAGTATATTCACTCAAACAAGAGTCCACAATCCAATAAGCGCCCTCCCCTGAATGAGGGGCCACCCTCGATCAAACCAGCTGAAACAGGCAACCCAACCCGAGTAAGCGTCCCCCCTCCCCATCCCCCTCACTTCCAAAAATAGTAAGGTTATCACTAAGAAAAAATGATGTTTTGTTCTCACTTTATAATTATATTGTTTGTGACTAAAATGGAATCAATGAAGGGAAACAGTTTAGCCTATGGCTGTCACTGTCCCTATGTTTTTGTGGAGTACTAAAAGCTGTGCATTGTTCAGACGATAGACGTAAACTTTTTTTTTTCTTTGTTGGAAGTTACCTTGTAGCGGCCAACTCGATAAAGCGCCTCCTTTGAATGAGTGCCTGGTGTCTAGGCGTTTCTTGGAGGAAATAAGCAATTAAAAATTTACATATATGATATCGGTGATCAATATGTCAATACTGAGACTTTTGTAATATACATACAGCGTTTTTACCGATAAACCACAATGACATTCCACACGCATCACAAAATGGATTGACAACGTAACAGCTCAGGATTACGGCTCCATTCGTTCATTAAAACGCAATCCATACAATAGCATTATAAAAGCAAAATTAAGCAAGCCCTTCTACAAAATTAAGACACGGCACCTCTGAGATTGCGAAGTAATTTTCCTAAATCCAAAAAATAGATTATGTGGCCCTTGTAACATAGAAAAGGGTAACACTGGTAAAAAGACTGGCGTTCGAAAGCTAGCTACTTTTTAAAAAGCGATATTGAATAAAATCAGCTGATTATAGTATAAAGGAATCAGTATGCATTCCTTCTTCGGTGTCTTTTTTACAAGGATCAGATCGAATTCTTCTTGACAGAAAATCTGAAACCCCAAAAATGCGAAACAAATAATAGATAGCAATAAAACTAAGCGATAAATAAAGTAGCCACTGTTTAGCAAGTTAAGAATACGTGTTGATTTTTAAAACGTATTTCACGCAGCTACCCAAGCTTGACTTTATGACCTCACTGGCTAATGAGTAAAGTATGAAGAGAATTTATCGGTGTTTTTTTGGTTTTACGTACAATATGTAGAAGTTCACAGTTGAAAAACGGTCTCATGGTCAATTGGATAATATGAGGCCCAAAACTGAAGAAACTTACTCAAGGTTTTGCTCTAAGTGCCTGTAAAGATGTGAGCAATCTTTGGTCCTGCTCTAACAGGTCTAAGACGTAGCCTGTTTAAATTTCATTTGCGCGTAAGAAATCGATTTGAAACTCAAATGGACAAACCAAAAGTTAACAGTTTTACCCCATGCCCTTAATTCTGAGAGTTTTCAAAAGCTTGAAGCTCAACCGGAAACGGTGAGCAAAGTTATTTAAAGGACAATCTCTCCACTGAGTAAATATTCATTGTTGACGCCTTTAAATCTACTTTTACGGTAAATAAAACAGCTGATGTAGTGCGGTCATATTTGGCCCATGACGTGCGACCAGTACCCAACTGACACTAACATTAGTGGCAAGAAGCGCTTTGAGAGGATTTAAATGAACGCTAGTATTGTTCGATGATTGCAAATAATGCTGAAATTTGTCCGAAATTGCAGACCTACATAACTACGTAACTGCGTAGGAAAAAATGCAGCATACGGGTTCTCTCATAGACGAAACATTCCTATGGACCCCGGAAGTTTTTTAAAAAAACTGTTAATCTTTGCAGCGCTCGAAGCAAATCAAATAACTTTACCCTATAATTCAGCTGATAATTTTGTGATTGATTCATTTAAACAGGAAAAATATCGTTATCGTGAAAGAAATCGTAAATTTAGAAACTGGCATGTACTGGGTTTGACTCCCTCCGGCTGTCAATCTCAAAACATACAACAAAGCACTTACAAAATGCAGCTTACCTGAAGCCTTTATAAACGGTAAAGCGGTTAGTAAAAGCAGCAAACGCTTAAAGACCATCTTTTCATGCTAAAGGACAGATTTCGTCTCTCAAATGCTAAAAGGTTTTTCAACAAATTATCGTGATTGAAGAACGGAAACAAAAAGTGAATAATTTGAAACAGTGCATGAAATTCATGCAATTCAAATTCGGACATTTTTGGCAACCAATGATAAAAGGGTACAAAAGAACGGTGAAGCATAAACTAAAGAAAATTATACCAACAGAAAACGTCATTTGTCAGTTCTTCATCCGTAGTACAAACTATCAAATAAGTTTAAACAGCAGAGAACAGAGGACACACTGACCGGGTTTTCGATGGATTTTAACACTGATGATAGATTTCAGGGGCACCCAACGACAATTTTCGGAAGAATATCTGTTCGGAAGACGATTTGAGATCTAGAATTTTCGAAACATCTGTTGTAAGATTTCTTGCTTGCCTGCTTCTCCTAGGATTTTCGAGCATCCAAAAAATGGTATATTTGCCTATTTTTAACGGATTTTTACCCTAAAAAGGTCATCTAGAATTTTCGGAAGCCTTTTTTCTGGCTGAAATTTTCGAAAAGGTAAGTTTTGATCCCTATAATTTTCGGGTCACTAAACTTTCAGCTAGGAAATCCGAACAGATGAAAAATTTTTAGGGGATAAAAATATGCCTATATCTACGGTTTAATACTACGGTTTAATTTTATGAGGGCCCCACTGAAAACCGCCTTGGCGAGTTGGGCTCCCTCTATAAATATTATTATTATTATTATTATTATTATTATTGTTAATACTAAAATACGTTTAACAATGCAATGTTAAAGTGGTTTTAGACTATATTTTCGTTGGGTGCCCCTGAGATTTACCATGTAGTATGTAGTTTGCGCAAGCTCAAAAGAGAAGCTTGAGTATAAAAGCAGGGAGTTAAGAGCATTGAAACAGATCATAGAAGAAAGAGTCATGCAAACTGCAGTTTTTATAATGCTTATAAACTGTTATTAAATCCTTCTATGCTGTAAGATAAACCATAATAGACAAACTAAAAGGGAATTTTGAGAATAATACATTGACATCGATCTTTATTTCAATTTGTTTATCTTGTTAAACACTTAGTGAGGAAGCTATTTGAATGCACAATGCCTTTCAGTTTTCAAAATAAAAATAGTAAAATATAAAAGACATAATTTATTTTTTGGTAAACTTTAGTACCAACACATCCTGTTTTAGTTAATCCTCCAACACAACTCTAATTAACAGGAGCTCCGGTCATTTGCATTTACATGGCACAACGAGTAAGTCCTCTACTAAGAAAAAAGGGTAGCTTCACGCGTGGCAAAATTATTTGTTAATCAAAATATGAATAGAATTTTAATAAAACATTTAGGATGACAATTGTATTTGTCTTGCATTGCCAGCGAAAAGGATGGCCCTACATTTTACATGTTCGGCTCATATGAAGTATGGCTTTTGATCCATACCTTACGTACTTTAGTCTTGTCTTTTTTCTTTATTGCAAACGTTCTCGATAACATGATACTTACAAAAGCGCTCTTTCCTCAACAAAACGTCCTCGAGTAATTCGCCTCGATAATCATGACGAATGATCACCTTCCGCTCCACCCCTCCCTCTACCCCCCCCCCCTCCCCATCCCTTAAAAAAAAAAAAACGGAAGCAGATGTGCAAATAAAGCCCAAGCCATGACGTGTTATCGATACTTTCGGGTAAGTTAAGTCGTTGTCGACAAACAAGGAAGTGGAGTAAGAATTCCCTTTTTTGTTCGAATGTTGAACAGTTGGCGATATCCACAAAAAATGAGTTCCTTTCTCAATAAAACCCCGACATGAATCCTTCACCAAAAATGGGAAAATCTTTCTGAAGGAGCCAAAATATGTCGAAAGGGACTGCGTCACGGCACTCAAGGAGATTACTTTATTGCATTTTCAACAGTGAATAGAAAATAATATATTAAATGGCTCATATTTAGTCGGTCACTCGCTATGAAATGTAGCCTGCGAACAGCAGACGCATTTCCGGTCGTCGCTTCTCTCCCTCCAAATTAAAATAGCTATTTTTCGGAGGGAGAGAAGCGACGACCGGAAATGCGTCTGCTGTTCACAGGCTATATGAAATGTAACGCTGGCGAAAAAAAAAATTCTAAAAGAAAATACCATTTCATGACCCGAACATATTTGTCCCGATTTTAAAATGTAAAAATGATTAATTTCACAGACTTTTGAATCAAGCTCTTGGTTAACAACAACATAATTATATAATTTGCAATAATTCGCTTGCCATCACTCCAGGATTATTTTTTATGGACTTTCTAGCCAACGAGCCAGCTCTCCATAAGATCGGGTGAGCTAAACGAACCTTACCCGTGGACTAGTGCCTCTTCTAACTTTATAGACTGAAAGACTAGCAGTCTGAAGTAGGCTGAATTTTCATGCATTTTGAATAATATGAACCTTGGACTTGGTGTAAGAGTCTGGGAGTGGATTCTCCGTAGCAGTTAACACATAGATGCCGGCACAGAAGTAAAAATGAAGGCCATTTTTTAAAATGCTTTATTTGATGGCACAGCACCTCAAAAAACGACGTGAGACTTGTGCAAAACTGTTTCATTAGAAATACAACTATTATTTTAGTCAAAAACTTGCATTTGACTTTGCGAAAGTCCAAAATGATTTGTAGAGAATCAAGACATGTTAACAAGAAGAACAATCCTGACTCTGCAGCTTTTTAAACTTTTGCAACTAAATTAGGAAAGAAAGTGTACTTGCTTCGAAACTGGTCGTTCGAATTATCATTCGAAAGTGTATTCCACTCTGTTTACTAACATCACATGCAGAACTCCTTCCTTCAGGAGACAAAAAATGAAGGGTGACAAAGAGATGCAGCCAAGTGTCAGTATGACAGCGGATTTCCTATTATCACCGATAGAAGTTGTAAGGCTTTTGATATCTGTGGGACTAGCAAGGTTGTTCGTAAGAGGTTATAAAAGTAGAAAGAACCATGGCATGGAGGTGTCAGTATTTAATATGGGGCTATCGCAGGTATCGAAAGCGACCTTGTACGAAGTAAAAGCGTTGTGCCCACTGTGTGTTGGTGGCATGCAGTGCGGGGTGAAACCACTCTTTAGTATTAGGGAAGACTCATTCTCCCTTGCCTGCTATATACGATTTTCACGATCTTCGTTGTTTGGAAAAATTCATGCTTGATCAAATGAGACCTTATCAAAACAGAAGGTCAAAGGTATCTATTTACTCGTTACTAGTAAGGTTTGGCAATGAATTTTGCTCCAATGTTTTAGACAACGACATTGATTACTATGGCAAAGAATTTCAAACGTTTTTACTTTGATTACGAAATCCGTAAAAAATGCGAATGACAAATCGCTAATAGTTTCCGTGATGGCTAATCTAAGGTGTAGTCGCAGACTATGAGCCACAAGTTCCTTCCTCGAGGACCGCATGTAGTAGTTTCACAGCCAGGGATATCTGATTGTTTGAAAGGACAATTTTCTCATTGCATGATTGGTGTTCCATTTTTTGCTGTTATTTGAACGATCGATTTTAAAACAACGCAAATAATAAGATTGCTTTAACTACAATAAGTACTATTTGCGAAACACTTACCCTGACACGAGACGCTGAATATACAAACAAAACAGAAGACAAGGAGGTGCTGTACAGACGACATAATTCACAGGGTATTTACAGTGCTATCGACACCAGTCTTTCTTGTTTAACAGTGTTTCATCGTCACTTTCTTGATATAAAATTAGTAAAATTTCACGTGAGCGATATGTTCGTTCGTCTCGACCTTCCGTTCAGTGAATTGTAATCTGATGACGGGCCAAAAATCGTTTTTAGATGGTGTGCATGACGTATGCGGGTAAACATTGACTAAACATCAAGTCACGCTCACGTAAGTGTGGTTCTAGCAAATTCTTAGAATACGGCACTTATCTGTGGATTGTGGTTCATGAAATGAGAATATCAGCGTTGTAAAATGTTTACTGAAATATGACTTACAGCTGAGCAGCTGCCTCAGGAACCAGGATTATTTCACAAAACTGTAACGTTTTTCACAAAGATTAAAGGAGCTCTATACGACCGGGAAACTGATCATCCTTTCTGAGTTTTCCCTTTTTATCATATTAAATGTAGTTGCCAAGAAATTTTAGAAAGTAATCTTAAACCGGTTATATATAAATATTAAACTAATATGAAAAAAACGTTCCTATTATTTTACTTACAGTGTACTGTTAACGTAGCTACCAAGGATGTCACGTTGTCAACTTTGTTGCTAGCTACGCATCTGTATTCTCCTCTGTCGATCCTGTTCACATTTGTTACGGTCAGTTGTTTGCTGTCTGCTGATAAACTGATTCTAGGATTGGCAGTCACATCTTTTGCAATTCCATTTATGGTCCATGAGAGACTGGGCACAGGAACACCAGTTGCAACACAAGAAAAGGTCACATTAGATCCTTCATTTGTCGTCTGACTCTTTGGAGTTGTTATGAACTCCGGAGCAACTGTGAGAAGCAAAAAGTACACTCTTAAGCCAAATGATTATTCATTGGCTCGTAAACTTTGATGCTTTAGTTATGTTCGGTAGGTGTGTGTATGTGTGTGTTTCACTACGAAAAATTATGTTAAAACAATTATTATTTTTATTGTAAGTTCAATGTTTTGCGTTTAGGTCATGTTAAGTAGATTTCCTAGTTTCCTTACATTCTGCTGTTAATTTAACTGCTATGGATGTCACGTTGTCAACGTCGTTGTTGGCCACACATCTCCGGTATTCTCCACTTTCTCGACACTGCCCCGACGTCATGTTCGCGTGGATTTAAAGATGCAGTTAGGAGGTTTGCTAAGCGATTAGTAAGCTAGAGTTGCTCTCCGCTATTGCCTTGAGCTACTTTTGCACTTTGCCAAGCTTAACAGCCTTCAGGTGCAATTATAATTCGTTCAAAGTTTCAGAGTTTATCCTCTTTACCTGAGAGTGTTAAATGACACAAGTTGTATTAACTTACCATCTTTATCCGTAATTACAACAATAGGTGTACTGGCAATTCCATCTCCCTTCACAGTGGAGGCAAACACTTTAATGCTGTAGTTTGTGGATTCATTGAGTCTTGTCAGAGTTGCAAAAGTTGTTGGAGCTTTCACTATCTTGGTCAGTGGACTGCCATCAGGAAGCGCTCGGTAGGTAACCGTGTAACTCCGTATAATGCCATTTTGATCAGCTGCGGGAACATCACCCCACTGAACCAAAATAATAGTAGAACTCGTGTTGTGTCCTCGGACATTAGATGGAGGAGCATTTGGCCCTGTATAAAAGAAAGAAAAGAGAAAACGGAAAAAAATATGTTCAAGGATTCAAATTGATAGAGAGTAGATTCACCTTTACGGCAAAAGGGAAACGTCAGATTCAAGTTTAGAATTTCTCAAAATAAAAAATAAGCAGATAAAAACTGTCCACAACAATTCTTATGGATAAAACTGGCGTGTAAATACTTATTTTTTTGTAGAATAAATTACTAGTAAACGACAATTAAGGGCTTGTCCCCATCGAGGGCTGTATCAATTACCATGTTCCAGACACTAGTAACCATCATTGCTCAACAATTCAAAAAATTATTGCAGGGCAGCGTTGGGCATTTTTAACCCGTCTGGTTTTTCCACCTTACATTTTTGCCCTGAGCGGTTTCTTCCAGAGTCAGTGCAAACCGTGTGGAGGTTTACTGGTTAGTCTCTGCTTCCTGAGAATCTCCGGTTATTCTTTCTTTCGGTTAATCTTTCTGTCTGTGGAGTTTTTCTTTGACTGTAGCAGCCTCTCTACCACTGGTTTAAATATGAAAGCTATATAAGCCCAAAAAACCATTGCCACTTGCTTTTGCCCTCTACTCACTTCAAATGTTAATGCATAAACTATTTGATTTCAGACCAAATTGTACACTAAGAACTAAGATGTGTCACTTACTATCTTCATCAGTTCTAACAACAATAATAGAAGGCGGTCCATCTCCTTCCTCTGTAGCTGCAACCACTGAAATATTGTAGTTAACAAACTCCTTCAGCCCTGTTAAGTTGGCCTGACGATCATTAGGACCAGCTGGTACAAATCCATTGTCATTCTCTGTCTGTGAGTTGTAAGTTATGTTGTAACCAGTAATGATACCATTCCGCAGCTCAGCTTGCACTTCTTCCCACGATATTGAAATGCTGGTTGAACTGGTGTTTTGTCCTCTCACATTTTGTGGTGCACCATCTGGCTCTGATAAACAAATTACATGTATTTCTTAGTGCCATTTTGGTATCTGTTGTTACTGGATGACTATTTTCTAAAAAAAAAAATCAACTTACGATCTTGGTCTGTTCTAACAACAATAATAGAAGGCGGTCCATCTCCTTTCGCTGTGAATGCAACCACTGAAATATTGTAGTTAACAAACTCCTTCAGCCCTGTTAAGTTGGCCTGACGATCATTAGGACCAGCTAGTACAAATCCATTGTCATTTTCTGTCTGTGACTTGTACGTTATATTGTAACCAGTAATGATACCATTCCGCACATCAGCTTGCACTGCTTCCCACGATACTGAAATGCTGGTTGAACTGGTGATTTGTCCTCTCACTTTTTGTGGTGCACCATCTGGCTCTGATAAAAAAATTACGAGGTACTTATACTTATAATCAGTGATGTTCAACAAGTAAGCGAAGTTTTTCGTTGCTACAAACGATGCCTCCTGCGTATTTGGATCTCATTTTGCGGTTTTTTTTCCTTAGGGACTGTGCAATAATTATCAGGAGTTCTAATTAGTTCTAACCCCCCCTCTGTTATGTTAAAAATAACGTCGCACCTCCCCCCCCCCCCCCCCCCCCACCACACTGGTAAACTCAAAACTGGACTGAGCTGCCATCACAGCTTCAACAATGACAAACGTTATTATGTAACATCTAGTATCGAGAAGGATGTTGATCGCTTGATTGAAGATTTAGACAAAGCATTTGCTAAGTACCGGGGTGCTTACCACATTGGCTCAAAATCTAAAATTTCTGAAGCCAGAAAGAGAAAGGAGCAGAGAAAAAAATTAAAGAACAGGAGATTAAACGCTTCAAATAACAGACGAAAAAGAGCTTGCATTATATTTAGATCCTTGAGAGGAGAGCCTGTTGAACTTTGTTATGAGCCACATATATATGGAATTCTGCAAATCCGTTTAGTCGATGAAGAAACATTACTTTTTGTCACATCAAAAACCGACAAAGCTTGTCTACGAGATCTGTTTGATTCCCATTGTTTTATGGGGGAAGCTGAAAAACAAGTTCATGATTTTTGCTTTACATAGGATCAGCTCAATTAATTAGAAGACGGGTTAAAATTGATCAGTTGTGAATTCGCTTTTCATTTTGATGGAATATTTTCAATAATCGTTTAACAGCTGTTCGTGTTGATATTTGTTACAGTCTATCATGATGCCAGTATTGAGAATCTTTTATTGCGTTTAATTTTATTTATATTTCGAATAAAACTTAAGGCCCCCCCTCCGTCAAATGAGTGATTTTACTTTGAACCTCCCCTATCTTGGCAACAATTTTATGTAATGCCCCCCCTCTGGTTTTAGCCCCCCCTCCTGACAATTATTGCACAGTCCCTTAATATGATATGGCATTATCGTTCTAGCCTGCGAGCAAGCTCTCCTATTTGGGCAAGCCAAGCGAGCCTCGCGAGAACGCGCGAGCCGCTTCGCCGCTCGCTCGCGCACTCTCGCGAGACTCGTTTCACTCGCCCAAATAGGAGAGCTTGCTCGCAGGCTATTATCGTTCTTCCTGTTAGCCCAGCTGTTTTCCCGGGGTTGGAGACATTCTGGTCACTCAGAATCATTAAAGAGAACCTTTGGCGATAAAGAAGTAGGAACTAAGCTGACTACAACGCTCCATGTTTTTACCTTCACCTGTGGCCTAGTAACAGTCAACCAGTTTTGTGTCATACAGCCATCTATTTAGCGTGGTCTTGTTTTACGGGTTTGGAGCGGTATTTGGATATCATACCTCAACTGAAAAATGGCCCGTTGCTTCGCCTACGAGTCGCTTGTCCCGTTGGTTAAGAAACCAAACGAGCGCTTCACTGCATGTACATGCCTCGTTAGTCTTTCAGTCGCGGATCAGACACTGTACACAGCTACTTTGTTCTCCTACTTAAGAACACGTCAAGGTAAATGCCTTATAGTGTGAAATAAAGCCAGATCGGAAAGATTGGATTGGAAATGACTTAAGACGTAAGTGAACAGGACGTTGGCGAAAAAACTCGGAGGCGAAACGACCGTAAATCAAATGAAAGACTCCATTGTTTAACGCCAGATGAATTTTACCATCAATAGATGAACTTTTTTTCTCTCCATATCAGTTTCAATTTGGGTAATTTTGCATTCCATAACTAATTAGCTGCGGCAGTAACCTGTGCAATGGTATACTTACTGTCTTCGTCCGTTTTTACAGTGATAGGTTCGCTCTCACTTCCTCCTCCTTTTGAGGTATTAGCAAACAGCATAATTTTATATTCCGTATTTTTATCGAGTCCTGTCAGCGTTACTTCCCTTGTTGAAGCATTCACTACCTGGCTTTGTTGTAGACTGACTTCAGGATTTGCTTCGTAATTAACAGTGTAACTCAGTATAATGCCGTTTTTATCAGTATCCGGCACTTCACCCCATTGTACCAAAATGCTGGTAGAACTCAGGTTGCGTGCCCGAACGTTGATTGGAGCAGCACTTGGCTCTGAAAAAGTTTTTGAAAAAATAATAAAGGAATGGTTTGCATCACTGAAACAACCACTGAACCGTCTTTGACTGAAAGATCTTGGGACAAAAACCTGGCATCCCCCAGATTTTGCATAGAAATGAGGTCATAGACTTGCACCAAGTTGACTTCATTTTTATTGATCGGTACTACCGGGTGAAAAATTGTCAGTGACTAGTCTAGAGCAAACAAAGTGAACTTTAATGAGGTCGTGAAGCGAGCCAAGAAGACGACGCAGTTGTTTGGTACATGAAAAAACAAAACTAGCCTCCGCTACCAAGACTTTGTGAAAGTCTGTTAAAATCGTGGCAAACTTGCCAAAGGATTATTGAAATAGTTTGTTATGCAATACATACAACTGAGCTAAGACATTTCAATCCTGTGGAGTAAGAACTGAGTAGAAAAAGCATTCAGGCCTCAGTTGTAGGAAAGCTGAATAGCGCTATCTTCCAAAAATATCACTAACCGGTGGATACATGTTACAAATGCAGTTGGGGAAACCAATTGCGCTATCCAGTGGATAGAGATTTATCAGAAGTGTTACCAACCTTTTGAACAACTAGCGACAGGTCTGAAATCGGCAATTGTCAGCTTATTATAGAATGAGCAATAATACTAAAACCTAGCATCGCCCCAAAAAAAAGGGTAAGCAGAATCCATATTTCTAAAAGCCCCTTAGTAATGGATAAGTGCGAGTTGAAAGATGATCACGTCTCTAGCTAGTGAACCAAGTAATTAAGAGAGTGTCTCTGTAAGAGCGGTCCGGTCGATTTTCCTTGAGACACAGATTTAACTCATTTCTTGTGTGTTGTAAGACATTCATGTACCTATACTAAAACCGCAATCCGTTTGATCGGATCTCTTTATTTTTCAGAGTTTTACGGAAATTAAATTTCACTCGACCGAAGGCCTGTCGTGACACTTTTCAAGACGTTAATTTGAGGCAACTTTGCCGGACAATTTACAAAAAACTACGAGACTCAGCAAAAAACAAATACCACAGCCATGTATATTAACTCTATCTTATCCATCGCGGTGACTTTCGTGAACATCACGTACCAATCAAGCAAACAGGAAGACTTGAACGACACCTTATCGGTTCGCTTAAGTCACACACGCGAAAACCGATCATATTCAAGGTACATTTTTGAAAAAGTGAGGCGTTCTTAACTGATCCAACTAATATAGCTAGGAAGTAGGAGCCATAGAAAAGGTAACTACAGAAAAAAACTTTGCGGCCCGACCTTTACTAAAACTTTATAACTCCGTGAACTTACCTAATTTTCGGCAATCTCCAAGTTTTGCCGCCATTTTGAGGGACTTGTCAACATGAAGCGTAGCAGATATAAATCGAGCAGGTAGATCTAAAACAGTCAGAAATACGTACAAAAGCATTCCAATGAACTTCACTTTCAATTCAAGGGGCAAAATTTGAAATTGTTCGTTAAACCTACCATTCCTACATCCCAATGCGACCATTACTTCCAACATATCAAACACTACAACTAGTGACCACTAGTGTTCGAATTTCCCTTGTCGATTCCACCGTAAAAAATAACCTGTGCCACCCAAGCTTCGATTCGAATGTGAAATACGAATCAAACAACATAACTGCGTCATCTTCGAGGCCATATCACACTGGTATTTTGATTTTCTGATCGACAAGAACGGTGATCAGGAGGTGATCGCCATGTTTACCTCATAAAGGTGTCCGCTGACCAGCCGCTGAATGAAAACAGTACGGCGCAGAGTGGTGTGGGTGGCGGACTTATCGTGGTAAGATATTCGAATACATGCTAAAAAAGCTTTAGGACTCTCAGTCTAAACAGTCAAGGCATGCTTCGTGGTACAGACAACTTTTATTTTATTCTCATAACTTTTTCCTTTAAATTAGAACTGGTATTAATTAATAGAGTTATTTAAATATTTTTAACCGAGGTACCCATATGACCTTTTGGCTTGTCCTCAGTGGTATAAAATAAGGTGTCTTTTCTTCCAGAACCTTTTATTCATGCGTTATTGCACGGAATGAACACTATACTTAGAAGGTTTGTTCTAAGTCATTTTTGCTGTTCCCAAGAATGTATGCAAAATCATAGCTCTATACAAAGCTGACTCTAAAATATGATTTTCCGTAACAGTAACTAATGTCATTTACGTAAGGTGTTAATAAAACTAGTAATGTAAAATTTTTAGCGTTTTCCACTTATAAGCCTGACATACAATTGTCAAGTGAACTATGTTAGTTTCAGCTCATTTCTTGATTCGATGTGACCTTTTATCACTAAACCCCATTCTTTTCATTTGTAATTTTCCTGTACTTTTTTTTTCATGCGACAAGGACAAAGAGTTTTATAAGTAAACTGATTTTTTGGTGTACCACGCTTATCACATTATATATACAAATACATGCAAAAGGCCGGCTAAATAAGCTCCTCCTCCTGCTCCTAATTTTTTGGGTTGCCTTCGCCCCATGCCTCTGCACGACTCCCATTTAAATGGGAGCTCGAAGAAAGTACAGATTTCCTTAAGCATGGAAACAGTAAAATAGTTCAATTTTCCCTCCTTGACGTAGTCACACAAGTCATAAATGTCATAGACAATCGGATGCGTTAAGCCAATTTCTGTTACAACTGATTCGACGGTGGTCATGTGATTCACTTCTTCCTCGTCAATTAATTCCTCGTCAGATTTATCGTCAACCGCGGTGCTCGGAGACGAACCTACCCGTCTCCATCTCGAGAAGGACAAACAAAAGAAAAATCCTTGTATTTGGGCTTTGGTCAGCCACTCTTCCCGGGAAAACAGGCCCTCCCTGTTTTCCCTCTTCGCTTTCCACATATCTTGCGAGACTTGTCGCAGATCCTCTTTCCTTCCAGATTGCTCACCAATTTCAAACTTGGAGGTGAGATACTGCCTTACTTTCTCTTAGAAGCGAACAGCGCCACCTTTTGGCTTATGAAGTGCCCATCCTTCACTTAAATTCGACTGAAAGGTTCGCTACCCTGTCTCTCGATAACATTGGTACTGTCGTCTTCTGAAAGGGTAAGGGATGAGGATTTTTCAACCCAGCTTTAATTTAGAGATTTCCAAGCTGTTCTAATGTCAAAAATAAAGGAAATGACCCATGAATTCCAGTGCTCAGTGGAAGGATAATTACACCACTGAAGCAGTGACCCAATAGCCCTTGTAGCTGTCTATAAGGGAGAGATTGTAAGTTGGCTATGAAAATTACCCTTTTTTCTCTTTTGCTTTGACTTTGTGAGGTGGTTTTGTCACAATTTGAATGGACACGCGTCACTCTTACTTAATATTTTAACGGGAAACCAAACAGCATCATTTTATTTCCAAGTAGGTATATATTCAGCCGTTCTTAGCCACCATTTGCGAGAACAAAGTATATGTATATATTAACAGTGGTACAAAAAAAAACAGTTTACTTGTAAAAACCTTTGTGTTTTTTTATATCTTTACATACTTATAAAAAATTGTAGAGGGTAAATGAAAATGAAGGAAAAGAAAATGTGTCCTGCATAGCAGTCTTTCAAATCGCCTTTTAGCCGACAGGGAGTCGCGCAGTGGCATAGGGCGAAGGCAACCCAAAAAATTAGGAGCAGGAGGAGGAGCTTATTTAGCCGGCCTTTTGTATGTATTTGAATATACAATGTAATAAGCGTGGTACACCAAAAAATCGGTTTAGTTATAAAACTCTTTGTCGCTGTCATATGAAAAAAAAAAGTACAGGAAAATTGCAAATGAAAAGAATGGGGTTTAGTGGTAAAAGGTCACATCGAATCAAGGAATGAGTTGAAACTAACATAGTTCACTTGACAATTGTATATCAGGCTTATAAGTGGAAAACGCTAAAAATTGTACATTGCTAGTTTTATTAATACCTTACCTAAATGACATTGGTTACTGTTACGGAAAATCATATTTTAGAGTCAGCTTTGTATAAAGCTATGATTTTGCATACATTCTTAGGAACAGCAAAATGATTTAGAACAAACCTTCTAAGTATAGTGTTCATTCCGTGCAATAACGCATGAATAAAAGGTTCTGGAAGAAAAGACACCTTATTTTATACCACTGAGGACAAGCCAAAAGGTCATATGGGTACCTCGGTTAAAAATATTTAAATAACTCTATTAATTAATACCAGTTCTAATTTAAAGGAAAAAGTTATGAGAATAAAATAAAAGTTGTCTGTACCACGAAGCATGCCTTGACTGTTTAGACTGAGAGTCCTAAAGCTTACCACGATAAGTCCGCCACCCACACCACCCTGCGCCGTACTGTTTTCATTCAGCGGCTGGTCAGCGGACACCTTTATGAGGTAAACATGGCGCTCACCTCCTGATCACCGTTCTTGTCGATCAGAAAATCAAAATACCAGTGTGATATGGCCTCGAAGATGACGCAGTTATGTTGTTTGATTCGTATTTCACATTCGAGTCGAAGCTTGGGTGGCACAGGTTATTTTTTACGGTGGAATCGACAAGGGAAATTCGAACACTAGTGGTCACTAGTTGTAGTGTTTGAATTGTTGGAAGAAATGGTCGCATGGGGATGTAGGAATGGTAGGTTTAACGAACAATTTCAAATTTTGCCCCTTGAATTGAAAGTGAAGTTCATTTGAATGCTTTCGTATGTATTTCTGACTGTTTTAGATCTACCTGCTCGATTTGTGTCTGCTACGCTTCATGTTGACAAGTCCCTCAAAATGGCGGCAAAACTTGGAGATTGCCGAAAATTAGGTAAGTTCACGGAGTTATAAAGTTTTAGTAAAGGTCGGGCCGCAAAGTTTTTTTCTGTAGTTACCTTTTCTATGGCTCCTACTTCCTAGCTATATTAGTTGGATCAGTTAAGAACGCCTCACTTTTTCAAAAATGTACCTTGAATATGATCGGTTTTCGCGTGTGTGACTTAAGTGAACCGATAAGGTGTCGTTCAAGCCTTCCTGTTTGCTTGATTGAAACGTGATGTTCACGAAAGTCGCCTCGATGGATAAGATAGAGTTATTATACATGTCTGTGGTATTTGATTTTTGCTGAGTCCCGTACTTTTTTGTAAATTGTCCTCCAAAGTTGTCTCAAATTAACGTCTTGAAAAGTGTCACGACAGGCCTTCGCTCGAGTGAAATTTAATTTCCGTAAAACTCTGAAAAATAAAGAGATCCGATCAAACGGATTGTGGTTTTAGTATAGGTACATGAATGTCTTACAACACACAAGAAATGAGGTAAATCTGTGTCTCAAGGAAAATCGACCGGACCGCTCTTACAGAGACACTCTCTTAACTATGTAAATACTGTGTAAGTAGTATTTTAGAGGACAGGTTTCTTCTAACGTAACTAGTTGAATGCGACAGACAAAAGGCAAACATCCCAAACTGGCATTGCAGGTCTACTAGTTTTGCATGTCATTGTACAAGTTTGGGAGACTAGTGTTATCCACTTCAAGATAAAGTGTTTTCCACCTCATAATTTAAAAGAACTTTTAATGCCGATAAAGTATGTAAAATAAGGAAGCTATATACAGTACAAATTAATGACGACCAGAATTGTACTTACTATCTTCGTCTGTAATGACAATAATGGGATCACTTCTATTGCCACCTCCTTCAGCAGTAGATGCAAACACTGTGATGCTGTAGTTGGTAAATTTTTTCAATCCTGTCAATGTAACATTTCTTTTTGGAGCAATCACTACTTGAGGTATTGGACTACCATTAGGCAACTCTGTGCGGGTGACTGTATAGTTCACTATGATGCCATTTTGATTGTGTGTTGGAACTTCATCCCACTGTACAAAAATGCTGGTAGAGGTTACATTTTTTCCTATGACATTAGCTGGTGGAGCATTCGGTACTATAACAACAAAAACACCAATAAATCTTCGCCAAAAAAATCATAGCAAATACACTGAAATGGAAAAGAATGTGTAAGAAAAGAGAAAGTCCCTGTGAAGAACCCTCGGGAAGTGTCCATTAAGTGGGGCTACATGTACAATTAGGGACAAATGTAGTTGGCACACTTTGTAACTGTCTAACACGCCCGCTTTTATCAACCATTTCATTCATTTATCATTTAGTTCTGTTTAAACGCCGTAAACTAAATCCCACCATCTCCTACTCAATGTTGTTTGTTTTTAGCAAAAGAAAGACTTAAAGGTCTAAATACAACATTGATTCTGGGGGAGGGGTGGGGATACACAAGGGGAGGGGATAGGTATGTCCACTGTGGAAAAAAAGGAGACGAGCCATTTTATTGAAGTGTCTCAACACTATAATTTGTCCCTTATTTGTAGCTGCTGAAATGGTTTTGTAAGAGGAGAAGCCTCGATATGGCGAACCAAGAACATATTTTGTAAGTCGCCATGCTCTTCGTTATATCTAGATTCCACTGTATCACAGTTTTTTGTCCATCGTAATTGTGTTGATACATGCCAAAAACAGTTTTTATGCATTTATTAGGGAGCCGAAACAAAAGGAGGGAATCGTTTTATACTCCCCAAAAGTCACGCTATTTCCGATTACAAACCGAGCGCCACTGGTTCTAATTTATTTGGACGATGTCTCATTTCTATAACTGAGTAAAGCAAGAGAAAATGTATTTCTAGTTACTTGCTTGCCAGTGACCGAAGGTCTAAGTTAAAGATGCATTCGAGCAATTAGACTGAGTCCTTAAAAATGCGGAAGTTAAATTTTATTCAAAAATGAATAGATTAAATAAGTGTTGTCTAGCTAATGGTTCCTATTTCAGTACTGCTGATCATTAACATATATACTTGACAGTTTTTCATAATTACGATGTCAAACTACTCCTATATACCCCTTTACATTATACACTTAATCATTATTTATTTCGAGAATTTGATGGTAGGTTAAGACCTTATCAAAACATCCGAAAAGCCTCTCCTGAATTCTGAAGCAACAATTAACTGCACAAAATGCGCAAAAAGTCAACAATTCCCTCTGTAAAAATGCCCAAAAGAGCTACAGAATAAACCGAAATTAAAGGAACGTTTTAGTAGCGATAATGATATAGATGATATGAAGGAGGAAACAGACGTCATGTTGGCGTATACTTATCCCAAATTCTCGGCCTTCCAAATATTTTCACAAGCACGCCCGTTTGGCTAAGCCGACAATTTCAATGAGTTATTAGTTTCGTTATTGACGCATGTATGTTGATTCTTTAACAATAAACAACGAAAAAGAGTAAATTAGGAGCTTATTTTGGAGAAAGCATGATTTTGCAGTTCTTACCTTGACATGATGGGGTGAATAAACATACAATAATAAGAAGAAAGAATTTCTGTACACTTGACATTACTCAAAGCGTATTTGGTAAACTTTCCGTACAAGTGGTCCTTGCTTAACACTGCTTCATCCCCGGTTTTTGACTATAAAACGACTGAACTTGAGAACAAATGTGCGACATGATTCTAGACACCCTAGTTCATTCCAATGTAATTTGATGAGTCAGAAATGAATATTGGTTATTTAAGTCACACTCAGGAAATACCGAGCCTGAATATTTCAGAAAACCGGAGGGTACTCCTAAAATAAGGGTGGGGTGCTAGAAATTTAACAACGAGGTTTATTCCAGGCAGGATCTAAAAAGCAATTCAAGTCAACTGGTCAATAATCATATTATGTTCAATTCTCTGGCTTATGATGGGCTCCCAAACTACAAAATCTATCTGCTTAATCTATGATCGAAGTATTCATTTGTTTTCGAAGCAATAAATACCGCTGCAACCAAGCAAAACTATCTTGCACTAGCCTGCGAGCAAGCTCACCATTTGTCTCCCCTCGCGCGCTACTTGCGTGTGTACTTTTCACGATAACCCCTAAATGGAGAGCTTGCTCGCAGGCTTATCTTGACCTGGAGTTGTCGTAGGCTATCACTTGCTACAAGCTACAATCAGACATAGTTCAGAAAAAAATGCCAGCGGTTATTTTTTCGGTATTATTTAGGAAGAGCTGGGCTTAAAATTACTCAAAAATCCTACGGGGAGAAGCATTTGTTGTTACAATACAACGCACTAAGTTACAGTCTTTTTTGACTCCCGTATAGTTTTGAAGGGATCCCCCAAGCTTTCCTCCATTGCTGAGACGAACTCAGTGATAAGTGCTCCAGAAGTCCTTCGCTCGAAACCTTTTCGGTCTCGTGTCGAGTCGTAACTCGCGAAAAAAGCAACGTAACTGAATACCTCTTATGTTTAGACGTTTGCTAATCGATGCGTCGACGTCTTCTTGCCAGACTTTAGAAGGGATACTTCAAGTAAAATGAATCAATGCGATACGCACTGTTTACTTTAAGAACATTAATTAACTTTTTTATTGGGGACTGAGACTGAGGGGGCTAACTGTTCTCATTTTCGCGTTGGTTTGAATGAATGGTCCCCAACTGACGTCCAAAAATAATAGATGACTTCCCCCCGCCCTCCTTTCGAATAGTAATTTCTTTAATCCTCACTGGCACCGCGCGTGATCATTTGACTATCGCCTTGACACGTGTAGTCGGTTGACTATTTCCTGTAAGGAGCCCATAAGCCCACACCGGGAGCGAGCAACTCCCATACTAGGCCTATGTCACGGCGTTTAAGGGACCAGTTTTCTTTTTTGTTAGTTCAATAACGACACAGCAGTTCAATAAGTACACAACAGATCAATAACCATACCAGTAGTTCAATGACTACACATCAGTTCATTGAGCGTAAACTACATGCAGCTGCGGGAAGAATAGCCACAAATACGTTAGTTATTTTTTAATAAGAATGCATAGCATTAAGTAAGTGGTAAATACTCATTTAGCTATGGTACGAGAACTAAATAGATAAATAGCTATGTTACACTGTTATTAAGTTCTAGTGAGCTCACTAATATATTCGCTCTAAAACCTTTCTAAAAGAAAAATGCTCCGTAAAAACGCCGTAACACTAGCGCATGGAAGTTGCTCGCTCCTGATTACGGGCTCCTGTTGCTTTCTTTTTATTATTTTCTCTTCGCAGCCTCAACGTACTTATAAAACAACACTATATAAGCCAAATCAATCACCAGTTCTGTTTTTCTGGAAAAAAAAGAAGTTTTTAAAGTGTCATAAATGTGTGAATTAATTCGGTGAAATCGAACAATTCAGATCATTTAAATCGCAATTAATATCATGAAGTTTTGACATTGAAAATAGTCGCTGTATGCTAGGCTTTGTTTGTTATTATTATTATTATTATTATTATTATTATTTTTTTTTTTTTCATTCATTATGTGTCCTTTATCGCGACGTTTTGACTGTGCAAGAGATGATCCCTCTGGGGTTAGACTGCAAAGCAGTCCGTATTTTTGCGTATTCAAGTACGCGCGAGCAGTCAAACAAAAGGTCTGGAATGAGGCTGAAAACAGAGAGCGAGACTGGGGAGAGACGCTAAAAATACGGACTGTCCGTTTTGCATACGTTATATTCGTTTGAATTACCCGCTTACAGTTGGTTTTTTTCTCTCGCCTCACACGCCCTGCGGGCGTGTGAGGCTCGCGCGCTTTGCGCGCGTAAGACTCTTACGCCACGCTTTACCGATTTCTTTACTGATTTTGAGAAAAAAACCGACTGTTTTGCAGTCTAGTGGGGGGTCGGCTGTTGCCCTCATTAGGGACCTTACGATCCGACAACGGCGACGTCCATGAAAACGTCTCTGAAAAATAGACTTCGCATCCTTTTGGACTTTTTCGCGATTATCCCAATTCGCTCTGTTACTTAAAAGAAGGGAATTTTGGTTGGAGCTGAAGAGAAGGGGCCGAGCCCGAGTTCAGGCAGAGATGGTAGAATTTATCGCCTTGTCGTTCCCGTACTCAAGTTAACTTAAAGTGTGGTCATTTCACGTCGTTGTATTGCAGGGACAGCAAAGAAATGTACAAAAAAGCGTGATCAGAGTTGTTGTTTTGCTCATTAAACCTATTGTTTTTTTGACGTTCTCCTTGCCGTCGCCGTCGTAGTCTCGTAAGGTCCCTAAATATATTCATTGCATGCTCCCTGCTATGTTGTCTGACCCCACCGAAATGGAACAAGCGATAGAAAGGCTCATGCAAGGATAAACAGATCGTCACATCGAGGTGGATTGTTAGGGTTGAGTCTCATTATATGGACGGCTTCGTTTACCCTTCGAGAGCACCAATGTCTTGGCCTCATGGCCTCATCCTGAAGCAGAGGTGAGTAGAGACTAGGAAAGAGTTGTCTTGGTATTTTGAGCGGGAGATCTGGGTACTAGTTAAATTTTTTTAAAATGGCGGATGTATCGAAACTTATCGTAATTTTTCCTCACTTCTTTCGAGTTCGTCGAGGAACTTTATTTTTCTGAGATTTTATTCATGTTTCCTACAAATTTAGCACTCACGATGAACTGAAGTGTGGCTCTTGCTGGACAAAATATGAGGCACAATACGGTCGGACATCATGTACTCTCATTCCTGTCTTCATTTTGTCCTGTGAAAACCATCCCGGCAAGATGTCTTCACGGCCGGACATTTTCCAAAAGGAGATCACTTTATGATGTCCTGGACGTGCCGCACTCCGCCACACAGGCTGAAATTAAAGCCGCGTATTATGAATTGTCGCTGAAATATCATCCAGACGTGAACAAGAGCAAAGAAGCCCAGCATATGTTCACAGGTTTGTTAGCATACAAAATTTGTTTATAGTCGATAGGTAAAGGGGCAGACAAGCTAATGAGACCCACGTGGTAGGAGCTCTCTGTGGCATGAGGCTCCTTGTAGTCTTTTGGACCATTACAGTTAATATCTGCACCCCTCCCTCTCTCGGTGGTGAACAAAACACTGACCCCAGTCCATGGACTACCCATACCGATTATCCTAAAATCGACTATCCCACTGAAGTCTAGTGATTTACGGTTAGGAAACTAAGTGAATCAGGTTCCATTTGGGAAACTGACCTGAAGCTTGATTCACTCAGTTTCCTAACCCAAATCACTAATCTTCAGTGGTGTAGTCCATTTTAGATTAGTCCATATGGGTAGTCCGTGGGGTAGTTCATGGACTTGGGGCCAGTGTTTTGCCCACCAACCCCTCTCCCAGTGATGTATAGAAAAATCCTAGGGTAGAGCAGGGTGGTTAACAAGTGTAACAGCCGTCAATTCGATGTCAATTCCACGTTTTATTCGATCCGATCAACTACGCTCAGCACACCGTTCGAATACAATACCGTAGAAGAAATCCTCTATCCGTAACCTTGAAAACTGCTGAAATATCCGTAATGCTTCCGTAATGTTCTATTCCTTCGATGTGAGTCTAGTTAAACGATCCTTATCCGAGAAATAAAGGCGAAAATAACAAGCGATAAGAGCACATGTATGCCGAGGTTTGACCTAGCGTCGAATGACAACACCTCGGCGTAGACTGGGCCTAGTGCACAGGACACCTAGCATTTACATGGCTCCCCTAAAATGTTTGTCATTTTAACCCAAACAAATCTTACTCTAACTCGTTTAGAATACTAGTATTGCTAAGCGTTCTAGATATCCTGTTTCTGTAACATCACAGTTCCTCAGGCTCCTCGTCGGGGATTCCCGGTCTATCCTTAGGTGACTTTAGCAACAGCACAAGTTTATTGACTGGTCGATCCAATACTGATCCAGTTCCGGTTTGAAAAGTCACTGATCTGACTTGGCCTTCATCATCACGACGTGTGATAAGCACTTTAGCCATAGGCCACTTATTCCTACAAGAATTGTTGTCCTTTAATAGAACAATGTCGCCTTCCGTGAAGTTTCTTCTCTTGTGTGTCCACTTTTGTCTCAGCTGTAGGATCTGAAGATATTCTTTACTCCATCTATTCCAGAATTCGTTAGCAATATGCTGTACGCGCCTCCAGCGACGTTTACAGTAAGTATCTTCTCGTTGAAACTTTCCTGGAGGGGGGAGAATGAGCTTGGTTTTACCAGTGAGAAGGGTACTTGGCGATAGTGGCAACGGTGAGAGCGGATCACTTAAGGTCTCGGTAGTCAGAGGACGACTGTTGACAACAGCTTCAGCTTCACATAACAAAGTTCGCAACGATTCGTCGTTTAAGCTGTGACCATGCTGTTTCATACGTGCTACCATGATGTTCCGCACGGACCGAATTTGTCGTTCCCAAACGCCTCCGAAATTACTTGCAGTAGCAGGATTTCTGATCCAATCAATGTTCTCCTTAAGCAACTCTGCCTTAATTTTCTCATCATCCATTTCTTGAAGTGCTGCCTTTAACTCGTTTTCGGCCCCAACAAAATTAGTCCCTTGGTCACTGCGAAGTTCTCTTATGGGTCCTCTACGACAGGTAAAGCGCCGTAATGCTTGTAAGAATGAATCTGTTTCCATGGAGTGGGCTACTTCGATATGTACCGCACGACTGGCCAAACAAGTAAATAGGGCTCCGTACCTTTTAACTTCTTTCCTGCCTTCTTTGACATACCACAGACCAAAGTAGTCCACTGCACAGTATGAAAACTGTGGTGCGGGTTCAACACGGGAACTTGGGAGGTTGGCCATTTTCTGTTCTCCAAAAGTACCACTGAGATGTCGACACGTGACGCACCTTGATATGAAGTGTCTGACCGCAGCATTTCCATTGATAATCCAGTAACCACTCGAACGAAGTTCGTTTAAGGTGAGACCTCTTCCGCTGTGGTGAGTTTTCTCATGGGCGTGACGGAGGACCAGCTCTGTAATATGACCAGTCTTCGGTAAGATGACAGGGTTCTTAAGACTGCCTGAGAGGTTAGCCTTCTTTATCCGTCCTCCGACTCTCAACATTCCGCTGGCATCCAGGTATGGGTCAAGGGCGTTAAGGCTGCTACTTTTCTTCAAAACTGCTTTCCTTTCCTTATCATGATGACGATCTTTAGGCACACTTCCGGTCTGGGTTTGGAAATCTTTCAGAATCTTGATTTCTTTATCGAAATAATTCGCTTGCACCAGCTTGAGAATTTCTGTTTCTGCTTGTTCAAGGTCTCTGACCATAAAGGAAGTAGCCGGGCAACCTTCACATTCACGGCTTCGTCCATTAACTTGAGGACCGTCAACAGTTAGAGGTCTCTTGTCTGCTTTACTGGCTCTCATCTTGAGACGTCGTTTGTATTCCATACAAAGCGCAACTGCGCCCTTTAGAACTTGCCACTTGGAGAATCTTTTGAATCCGCTTAACATGTTTTCATGTTCTTCAATCACTGTCGCGTTAGCGGTAACCCTTTTAACGTCAGGAGAATTGTGGTCGACCTCGTTTTCGTATGAGTCTTGTTGAGGCCAGTGATCTTCCGTCTGCCACGAGAAGTCTGGGCCCTTAATCCACTGCGACCTTTGCATAAACTCCTTAGCGTTCATCCCCCTCGATGCTTCATCTGCTGGGTTGGATCCAGACTCCACGTAGCGCCACTGGTCTGGTGAAGTGTGGTCACGGATGAATTGCACTCTATTTGCAACGTACACTTGGAATCTTCGAGATTCATTGTTGATGAACCCGAGGACAACCTTACTATCGGTCCAGTAGAAGTCTTGGAGTCCGTCATAGTCTAACTCTTCTTTTAGCATGCTTGCAACCCTTACTGAAACGGTAGCGGCAGTTAGTTCAAGTCTTGGAATAGTGACTGTCTTCAACGGTGCAACACGAGCTTTCCCCATAACAAGAGAACAATGAATTCTTCCGTTTTCATCAACCAGTCTGAGATAAGAACATTGTCCGTACCCGACTTGAGACGCATCTGACATATTATGTAGCTGAGCAGTGGCAATGCTTCCAAAATCAGGAGGCTGAAAGTTTCTTGGGATGTCCAGCTGCTCTAATAGCGGTAACTGACTTCTCCATCTTCCCCATTTGGCAAGAACTTCTCCCTCGATTGGCTCGTCCCAGTCTTTTCCGTGACAGATCTCTTGAAGTATCTGCTTTCCAACAAGGACGACGGGCGCAATCAGCCCCAGAGGATCAAAGATCGAGCTTATAGTTACTAGTATACCCCTACGGGTGCTCGGCTTGTCCTTCAACTCTATCCTGAATTTGAATGCGTCCGATTCAATGCACCATTCTACACCCAATGCTCTCTCTATTGGTAACTTGTCACTGCCTAGGTCTAGGCCCTTGATCTCCTTTGCTCTGTTTTCAGCAGGTACTGACATCATCACCTTTCTACTGTTGCTGACAAATTTCGTTAGTTTGAACCCTCCCTTTGCACACATCTCTTTAACAGCTTGTACTAGTTCTACAGCGTCCTTCTCTGTCGGTACCGAACTCAGAGCATCATCGACGTAAAAGTTCTTCCTTAATGTTTCGGCAGCTCTTGCACCAAACTCTCTTTCACCGTCTTCGGCTGTACGTTTCAAGGCGAAGTTAGAACACCCTGGAGATGAACCAGCTCCAAAGAGGTGCACTGTCATGCAGTACTCTTGAGGCTCTTGAGTTAAATCTCCATTAGGCCACCATAAGAAGCGAAGGAAGTTCTGATCTTCCCTTGGAACCTTGACTTGAAAAAACATTTTCTCTATGTCAGCCATGAGGGCTACCTTCTCCTCTCTGAATCTTGTGAGCACCCCAGTGAGCTTGTTTGTTAGATCGGGCCCTTGCAATAGGTGGCCATTCAGCGATTCACCCTGGTAACGAGCTGAACAGTCAAATACTACGCGTATGCTGCCTGGTTTTTTGGGGTGGTAAACCCCGTGGTGAGGTAAGTACCAGGCTTTTCCTTCTTGATGGGGTAGCTCTTCAACCTTGACCTTTCGAGCATATCCCTTCTCTATGATTTCAGTCATGAATCTGACGTAGTCAGCACGATACCTTGCGTCGCCTTGGAGTCTCTTCTTAAGGCCGTGCAGGCGTTGCTCTGCTTGAGGACGGTTATTGGGTAGCTGTACATTCTTTTCTCTAAAGGGCAGAGGCATCTCGTAATGCATGTCATCTCTATGATGGATTCCATCTTCTACAATCTTCAGGAACTGACGGTTTTCTCTTGATAATGCGACTCCGTGCTCCCTTTCAGCAAAGTCCACCTCAAACATTCGAGAAACCACTTGAGGGGTTAGCCGCTCCTTAATCTCTGTCTTAGCAATGATGTACCCATTCACGTTATCCTCTGTGTTGCTCTTAAGAATCTGAATACGGTTACAATGTACTTGTTTACTGCTCTTTTGGTTAACAGGACCGTTTACGTGCCATCCCAGTAGTGATCTTACTGCATAGGGTTCATTCTCATTCCCGCAAACAATGTCTCTTGGTCGCACTGCACTAGGGCAATTTAGTCCGATCAGGAGTCCTATTTCTACGTCTTCCATGTAAGGAGGTACTTGTTTCCTAACCATCTGCAAATGTGACCATCCTTGCAGCTCTTCGGGACGAGGAATCTCATCACGATCTGCTGGAATCCGTTGTCTGACGTAGGTTCTCGGTAGGGGTACGATAACGTCGTTTCCTTGAAAGTGGGAAGCCATTAGCCCATCTACCGCTTTAGTATCGACTTCTTGGGTACCATGCATAGTAGTGAGCAAAAGTTTGGTTTCACTTCCTTTAACACCAAGCCTTCTTAACGAGTCTTCCTTAATGAATGTTCCACCACTGGCATTATCAACGAGGGCGTAAACACATATCTTATTGTTTGGATTGTCCTTGTGGTACAACCATACTGGGATAATACCCATAGCAACTGGTACATCACCGGCATCTGTCACATTGCAAATTGCAGTACACACGTTAACGACTCGCTCTTCCGTTTTCTTTTTACTGGCTTCCGGTTTCTCATGTTGGCCGTTTCCACTTTCCATTTTCACCTCTTCTGATTTCCAACTGTAATCATGGAGTGACGTTGGGTGTTTCTTATTGCAGATCTGACAGGTTCTTTTACCTTTGCAAAGCTTGGCAAGGTGTTCACAACTATAGCAACCAAAGCATAAGCCTTTCTGTTTGATAAAGTTTCTCCGCTCCACTAGCGGTTTTTTAAGAAACTCAGCACATTCGTCCAGATGATGCGCCTTAGAGCACAATGTACAGCTGATGGGGTGAGAATTTCCTCCACCTGCATTCTTTCCTTCCAAGCCTCTTGCAAAGTTGGTACCCCTTCCTCTCTTGGGTTTGCGTTCGTTCTGTTTATGGTACTTGTCAACTGCGTTCATCGGTTTACTTATGCCTTCCTCGGAATAGATTGGGTCTGTCGCTAAATCGGCTTGCTCTGATACAAATTGGCACTCCTAATCCTGCTAACTCTTTCAGTCCACTTACTACGTAGATATCGCGGCAGCCTTTCCCATAACTGGCGCATAACATTGGCCGTGTTCAAGTCGTTCATGTATTGCATGCCTGTCATGGCGTTCCTTGCTTGCTCAAAGACAATAGAAAATTCTTGTAACCCTGTTCCGTTGTTAGGCTTAACAGCGGGCCAGCTCGACAGCTTGGCGATGTATGCAATTGCAATCTTGTATGGGTCACCAAAATGTTTCTTCAAAAGCCGTCTAGCCTCCTTGTACGAATCTTCGCTTTTCATTTGTAAACAACCCTTTATCAGTTCCTTGGCCTTTCCACTAGTGTGTTGATCCAAGAAGTACAAGCGCTCATTAGAATCATCTACCTTAGATTCTATGAGAGTTTCAAAGGCTGTTATGAATGCTGGGTATGACATAACATCTCCCGTAGGTGGCTTGTGACTAGGTAGGAGACTCCTAGCCTGTTGGGTAACAATCATTTCTGAAAGTTCAGCCTGCTTCCTTTGAATGTCAAGATAGTTTTGATCTAACCCTGTACCTTCCACAGAGCTTGAATCCTTTCCTTGCACGTACATTCCCTTTTAACATGTGGTAGCTTATAATCAGTGGGGGTTTCGTACTTGTCCTTATACTCTTCTTCCTTAATGGGAACACTCTTTGGAACAAAGGGTCGGGCAGT
>NC_133212.1:7996549-8129049 GCF_958299795.1 Porites lutea | reverse complement strand
GCAAAGTTTGCGTGAGGATAATCACGATCCAGATCACGGACATTTCTGTGTGGAGATTAAAACAATCAACAACGATGGCGTCTGATTCAGAAAAGAAAGCTAGCGTGAGAGAAGGCCAGTTACTATTTATACGAGGTATTGTAGCAGGCAGCGTGTTTTTGTTCCTGGTAGCTCTTCTAGCAGTCTACGGTCCTAAAGCAAGACCCAAGAGCCATGTGTTTTCAGTTTAAAACCGGAGGTTGCTTTTCTCGAGATTCTCAGCGTATCACTCAGAAAAATGACCACAAACACAGATCAAGTTTAAAGGCCTTTAATTTATTTTAAAAAATGACATCAAATATATAGAAACTGACAAAAGCTGGACATTTGTTTATGAAATAGGCCACTGTCGATATATCCATTGACGTCACGTCCTGAGCTGAGAACACGAAGAAGAAGAGTGATGACTTTCGTTTCTTCTGGTTTTCTTGGCCTGGCCATGAATTTGGATAATAGCACGATTTATCAAAATGACCCCTTTCATACCGAAGCCCCTGCAATATTTTATCTTACCTCTACCATTCAAAAATTTATTATTATCATTATAAAATGAAGCAATATTGTTATATCAATATCTAATATGTGTTAAATGAATAAATGTAGTTGCATAAATTAAGTTCTTGCTACAACCATTGAAACGTTCTTGCTGGTGTTGACTTCGTTCCTGGTGTATGATCCATTAAGTAAAAGAATTATAATTATAAATGATGCAGATCGAGGAGGGGTATCGGATGAACGCCGAGGCGGATACCTTCCTTCCCGCTGCTGACCCTGATTGTGTGTCTTTAGAGAATAGTGTGTTATATATACTAACTTCCAAACCAGACCTTAGTTGTAGAAATTGTAACAAAGGTTCCTGCATTGCTTATTGTATTGGCACCATAGAGAGGAGAAGTGTGACGTCACGTTACCATGGTAGCACTATTTCTGGAAGACAACAAAACCAACGATGACGGCGACGGTAGGGAGAACGGCAAACGAATACATTTATATTAACAAACAACAACTTTGCACGGGCATAACGCTATTTTGTACAATTCTTTGCCACAAAAATTGTCGCTTTCTTTTTCTAAACTTAGATAACGATAGATACGGTCTCAAGATTTGCCAAATTAAATGAAAATGAATAAGATCAGTGAAGTTTGAAATAGTGCGAATAGACTTTTAAGTGACTTTATCGGTTTTTTGTCATCCAAACATTTTGCTACCATGGCAACGTGACTAACGACTCCTCTCTATTGAATGTTATTTTTTCCGAACTGCCCTGATAATCCGAATCTTCACTTTTAATACCCAGACGTGGGTTTCCCGAGTGATCTGCTAATGACACCATTTGAAAGAACACAAAAATCTAAACTATAATCACTATAATTATTATTCAACACCAGCAAAGGCCTCTACAATACTTTGGCTTTTCTTTCTTTTACTGGCAATATAGTTATGGTGAACCAAAGTGCCTGTTATCACCTTACTCCTGATCACACCTTTTAGAGTCAATAGTTCGTTTCTCGAGCATGGCATGACATGTTTATAAGTGGCAATTTTGTAATCTAACCAAGCCAATTGAAACATTCGTAACATTGAATTGTAGCCACGGAATTACTTGGTAGGTTATCTGGCGTCTGAGGAACTCTGAAGGCAATGATCAGTAACACTTTTGCACCGACACGAAAAAAAAACCGGATTTTGCTTCTGTCAGTTCATAAAGAAGAACGGTGACTTTCCGGCTTTTTCTGTTAAGGAGCGAAACTGCGCCGCCGCCGATCTTGAAAAGTGGATCATCATATATAGGATAGGATTCTGCAAGCTGCCACTTTTCGTCGCAGTGTGAAAGGGGGTTCCAAGTAAAATGAATAGGAGCGAGCATGGGCTGGGACCCACTGATATGAAAGTATATTTTCAGGAGAGATGACTGTGATTTAATACACCAAACTGGCCTCTCGGCAAACCGGCCGCTCTGGTGCGATGTTCGATGTGTGTGGACGACTTGTTCCAGTTCTATACGGAATGAACCGATTTTAGTCCCTACAACTGTTATATTACCAGTGCTATTCAGTATATTCTCGATGTCATTCAAATGAAATTAAATATTATTAGGTATCTTATTGTAATAACCTTTTACACATTTGTGTTCGTCATCTCAGTCCTGTTCCTTGATGGGCGACGAAACTCCCATATGAAAATTTAACCATAAATGTATCGCTTAACTCCCTGCAAACGGACGTAACTTTGTTGGCCAACAACTCGCGACAGTGTTCAACATTGTTGGAAGTTGTTGCGTCCGTTTGTGCGTAGCTTTAGGGTTGTGCGTAAAGAAATATCTATATAGAAAAAGACGCTGTTTAGGGAGTGTTCTACTTTGGCTGTCATCTGTGATCGTAACAGAGGAGACTGGTTATGAATACTGGCAACAGTAATGATGAAAACAACGGCGTTCAGTTTATGAGTATAGTTTCTTGGTGTTGCGGACGGTGCAACTGCAACTATTAATCTACTTATCCGTCAAGTATTGCCCTATGCTTTCATATTGGAGCCCCCCCCCCCCCCCCCACCTTCCCCCCTATAACAATCTAAAGAAGAAAAGGGGGCTTTGACAAAAATTAAACCATAGAGACCGTACAGAAGTTACAGCTTCGTATCAAGAGTACTAGTTTTACTGGTGTTAGTAGCGGATGCCTCACGGTAACATGGCTGGTTCGGATCCAGTAGTCTGAAATAATAGTAAGGGGTATCTTCTGTCATCATCTCTTCTAGTATCGGCATTAGTTGAACGAATGAGGGTCGTTCATTTGGATCCTCCTTCCAGCAGTTCATCATCAATTTGTATCTTTTGAGAAAGGAAGCCATAGTTTAAAAAACTACTACACAAAGATATGTATCCATTTACTTTGAATGTTGAAGACGCCTGTGTTCTATAGGCTCTTTTTAGAATGGGGTAACGTAAAGGAAAGAGGCGCGCTGCAGTTTCCACTCCTTGGAAAAGGCTGACAATTGTAGAAGAAAAAAACTGTTTGAAGAACTATGTAAGTATTTCTTCATCATGCCCTCTTTTCGGACGTCTTTTATTATTTCTATTCTGACTTACATTTCATCACTGCACGTGTTGGGTTTCTCCATCCGATATCCAGATTTAAGTAAACTGCATAGCCTCATAGGGGTTATCCCAGGGTATGGAGTACCCCCTAAAATAAAAAAATAAAGATCAATGCTGTCTCATCAAAGATTATCAGGCTTTTCTAATTTTATATTTTGAAATCGCGGGTTATCCCTGCAATCCGATTGGCCCTTAGCAGTGTGATTTATTCACAAATTACACTATATTTTGCTCTAAATCACATCTGTTCTAAATGGCGCTATTTATGTTCTAAACCACGTCGCACCTTTTTGCTTTATATGGCATCATTTCTGTTTCGAATACAAAATGAAATGTAAAAGCCCTTTTGTTTCCGCTTTTCAAAGGGCTACTTGATTTGCCCACAGGGAGGTCCTTCCTTCCGCCTCTTGACCCCTACGTAAGAGTTGCCATCCTTCACTCTATCCAACATTCCCGCTCGAGGTCTTCCAGGTGGTCTCTCCTGGTATTCTTCCCTAAGTAACTAGTGGGACATGATCACCATGTCGCAGGGCATGACCAAGCCAGACTCTCTGTCTTCTGTTGATAAAAGATATGATGGCCCTCTCCTCACCGTCACGCCTCAATTCTTCTTCGTTACAGACCTTGTCAGACCAAGTAATGTTCAAGACCTCTTTCCAAAGCCACATCGCACAACTCTCCAGCCTTCGCACGTCCTCTTTCTTCAAGGTCCATAATTCGGCTCCATACAGAAGAGTACTCAAGTGAAGATGACAGTCTTTGCATAATAACGTCACGCGCGCACTGCATGCTGGTATTTGTAGTCAAGGAAAGAACAAAATGGCGGCTCGTAGTGGAGGCGGGTTCACTTGTTGTGTTCTAGGCTGTTTTACGAACAGTAAAAGAGACACGCATCTGTCGTTATGTTTTCCCAAAGGAAAAGAATTTGAGGCGTCGCTGGTTACACTTAATATCGAGGAAAAATGTCAATCCGACCACTGGACACCGAGTATGTAGCTTGCATTTCAAAGGTGGAAAAAGATCTACATGAACAATGTTCCTGTTATTTTTCCTTTGGCAAAATCTCATCGCAGGCGGTCACCCGAACCAAAGAGAAAACTAATTGTTAACAAATCTTCGACATGTAACCAAGAGACGCAGCCTTCACCTAGTTTACCAGCTTCGACCACTACATCAAAGGCTGATGAGTCCGAGCGTGATCGTCAAGAGATTATCAAGAGATTGAGAGAAGAACTAGGAAACGTTCTACGTTTAAAAGGATCGTTGGAACGGGATCTGTCCATCCTTAAATTTGGTTTAAAGCGTTTTAAAGAATCAGAAAAGGATATGATCTTCTACACTGGCCTGACCTTTGGTCAGTTTGTGGCATTATTCAATTTCCTAAATGCCCATGGCATTTGTTATCGTCTAAATTACTGGGGCTCTGATTATGCTAAGGTACAATTACCTGATAGAGAAAAGATAGGGCAAAAGCGCTTCTTAGAGCCTGATGACGAGCTTTTTCTGAAATTGTGTAGATTGAGGGTTAATATACCAGAGAAAGTACTGGCTGATAACTATAATATTAGTGTATCAGAGGTCTCAAGGATTTTTGCTACCCGGCTCGACTTACTTTTTTCGAGGTTAATTCAACTTCCTGTTTGGGCTACGAGAAGAACAGTTGAAGAAACAATGCCCAAAGTTTTTCGGCAGAAATACCCACTCACAAGGGTCGTCCTTGACTGTACTGAATTATTCATTGAAAAGCCCTCATGTTTCCGTGCACAATCTGAAACTTACTCTTCATATAAGTCCCACAATACAGCCAAGGGCCTTGCTGCAATAGCACCTAATGGGGCTTTAACCTTTGTGTCAGATTCGTATGGAGGTCATTGTAGTGACAAAGTTATTGTTGAGTATTGTGGCATTCTACAGCTTCTTGAAGAGGGTGATGCAGTAATGGCACATCGTGGTTTTGAAATCCAAGACCTATTATCCTCGAAGAAAGTTTACCTTAATATTCCACCCTTCATGAGAAGTAAAGACCAGCTAAATCCTGATGAGGAAGATGAAACCAGGAAGATTGCATCAGTTCGCATACACGTGGAACGAGCTATTGAAAGAGTGAAAACTTTAACATTCTTAAACAGATATTACCAAATTCTATGGCTGAAGATGTTTTTTAAAATTTGGAAAGTTTGCTGTTTACTGGCTAATTTCAAGGGGCCACTGGTAGTACAGTCAAGGCCCCTTGAAATTAGCCAGTGAACAGCAATCTTTCCAAATTTTAAAAAACATCTTCATCTTTTTAAAATAACTTCTTGAATTTGTAAGAAATACAAGGCACATAGTATTTGTGTACAGGATTTACCCAATTAGTGTTTGATAAAGTAGACATATTGTGTGAAAAAGGGAAATAAGCATCAAATAACAAAGATTTTGACATTTCTTTAAAAAATTCTCATTGGTATATGTAGCGTAGGAAATGCATGAAAAACAGTGTGGAGAATATACATACTGATGCCAGGGTTTAAAGGGTTAATTGAGGAAATACGGTATTTGTAATTTGACAGTAGTAGTAGAGGAAATATATACCTCTTATTAGCCGAGTTTTCGGTCCGTACTGTAAATTACGGACCGAGTTTTTTTCCACGATTTATAAGCGCTTGGGCCATAAATCGATGGAAAACAAGTGCAGGACGAACGATTTGACAGTCATTTGACAGGTGTCAAAAAAGAAAGTTTTTATTGGCGCACGAAAACAATAGCACATAACAAAGGCTTTCCGAGAAAGTGAAAACAAATTCGCCATGTTAAAAAAGTTTATTCGGTCAAAACTAAGAACACTGTAAGTTCTAGCTCTTTAATGTAACGCTGGAGTATTTTGGAAACCGGACACTGTGTCTGTCTAGAAGTCCTTTCCATCTTTCCTTCGTTTGTCCTTGTGAAAAAACACTTCAAAAGGCAAAGAAGCTGTTCAAGGTAAATTTGTTGTCATTGTCGAAGGATTCGCTCGTTGATTGTTTTTGGAAAAACCTTTCTTCCTGCCAGTTCATTCTCGTCTTCAATTGTGATCTGCGTTAAAATTTTCAAACACTGACTAGAATTCTCCTCCTTGGTAAGGTTACGATTCGGTTTCTACAACAGCTTCGTTCTCATTAAAACAAAGCTAGATTAAAATTTGGAAAGGCACAGTCAACATCCCAGTCCTCAGGGTTTACATACATATTTCAAAGTTTATTGGGTGGAAACTAGGAGCACTGTAAGTATTCACTCGTTAATGTGACGCTGGAGTCTTTTGAAGACTGGACATTATTGTGTCTGGCTCGAACCCGCTTCTATCTTTCTTTCGTTGGTCTTTGAGAAAACACTGCAAATGGCAAAGAAGCTTGTCAAGATGATCGGGTGCAGGTATGTTTGCTATCATATTTGTTGAAGGAATTACTCATTTTCTCTTAGGCAAAACATCTCGAATCTCTGCCAGTCGATTTTCGTCTTCTTAACTGTGTACTACGATAAAATTATCAAACACTGACTAGAATCCTCTTTGATGAGATTACAAATAAACACAGTTTAAAATGTTGAAGGCCAAAGTCAACATCCAAGTCCTCAAGGTTGACAGGCGTCTTATAACTCTATTTAAACATTTTTTCCGAGGTAAAGAGAAATGAGCATTTTCTTTAAAAATTTTGGTCTGTATAGCAAGTTACGGACCGCAAATTGACCAATCGCATGGCAAAAACAGACTCAGCCATATAATAATGAAACTTAATACAAATGTATATCTTCCAGATAAATAATTTTCATGCAACAGGTGAAGATACTTAAAATATTACAGGTTTGTCAGAAGTGGCCAGTTGCCATCAAAACCATCACCTACTTAACTATAGAGGCTGGTTATTCTGCTCGGTAGTTGTTTACAAGATGTGATAAACTGTTAAAAATTGCCACTTTTAAAAAATCACCTGTCAACTCACAACATTCTTGCAACGCTAAATGGGTGAATAAACGTAATATCAAGTTTACAAACCGATGGCTTATCTCAGTGATTACATAAATACCTGCAGGCATTGAACTTAATCAACTCTTTGCATAGTTCTTAAACCTACAGACATTATTTCCTGGGGTGATTATTTTCAGTCACTTATAAGAAAAGATGTCCGGGTACATGGCAATTCCTCTCTTCACACGTCCAGTTAGTAGCTCAGAAACCATAGCATAGAGATAAAAGTCAAGAAGCTTTTTCTCGAGTGCTTCCCAGAATGCTGGATCAAAGAAAATTCTTTGAATGTGTATATCCTCACGATTCATGAAATAAGTGCACTCAACAAAATCACACCATGGCTTCTAGTTATTGCCATACCCCCCCCCCCCCCCTACACACTTGTTTATAGTATGAATGTTTTTGTTTGAGTCTGACTCCTGATTCTGTAATCTCCAAGCAGAAATTCTTGGTGTGTTTTGCAAGAACTTTAAGTAATGAAGTTTGCTTTGTATCCACTTGTTCCTTTAACTTTGATGGGAATAACTTGTATTTTGCCTCAAGGTTTCCAATTGGATGATATTTATTTGTTGGATCACTGACTTCACCATCAACACTTGTAGCCAGCACAGGATTATCCTTATCAATAATAAGGCCTTTATCTTTCACAGTGATGCCCCCATGACCATTGTTTTCTTGATGATGAATGTATTTACCTATGATGACTGGTTCCATTTTCAACCCCACTTGACACTGATATGGTATATTTGGCCTGCAGTTGTACTGAAACACACCCCTCAAAAGCCTACCAGGGGGTGTAGTTACTCTTCTGTTACTGATTTCACCAAATTTCGATGCAGTTAGTCTTCCACATCTGTATTGAAACCAATCTGAGTTGCTAGATTGCCCTCTTGTTTTTTCCTCAGCAGTGTTGATACCATCTTCAGTTATTTTGATGGTTTTCGTGTACTCTTTACAAACTGCTATAAAGTTCTCATCAGTTAAATCCAAGTCATCTGGGTAGCACTGTGTGGGATTGGGTATGGTAAAGTTACTATTGCTTTGAAAATCAGGATCATCATTTAAAGTTTCCTCAGAAATCATAGCTTCATCAGTTTCAGTTTCTACAATCATTCTAGTTTCAGTCTGTTGTTCAGGTAAGTTAGAAATTGCTACAGAATGGGAAATGATTAAGTCTGGTAAAAAGTTGATGTCTAGTGGCTCACACTGATTTTCCCCGAAACAATGTACTGGGGCTTTCTTGAAAAAATGATCTAATTCACATTTAGAAGCTTCTACCTCTGTCTGAGTTTCATTTCTTTTATGTTTACCAGGTAAATAATCATGATCAACAAGAACAATGTGTTTAGCAAACTTATCTTCTATTGTTTTCACAGTTACAGGCTGCCAATCATTGCCTTGTAACACATTGAGAATTACTGCATTTGACTCCTTAGGCAAGTTTTTTTAATTCATTGTAGAGGTCCTTAATCTATTTTCTTGTAACCTGTAGAGCAAAGGAGGGACATGGTGAATATGCCTCTTTCTCGTTTTTCCTTTCAGTCCTTTCTTCAGTCTTCTTTCTTTTGTCAGCGTCATAATCATGCTTTGTCATCAGTATATCTTTGAAAAGAACTGGAACGTTTGAGGTTCGTTCGGTTGGTTTATGCCACTGCTGAGGCCTTTCTGTGCAAGAAGTGTTTGGAGGAATCTTCCCAAGGCCACTTTCAGAGAAGTCAAGTATGGCATATAATAAGGCCCCAACATGTTTACAATATCCATTAGTGCCAGCTTTACAAGTGCATTGAGCAGAAACAACTTCACCTGTTTTTTTTTTTTTGTCTAACTTTTGTTCTATACATCTTGTTTCTGGTCATAGAAGCCTTTACTCTTGCATCAAAAAAGCAGAAATCATCATGAGAGCTGTTAAATTTTACATCCAAGACATGGGAAGCCTTAAACAAAGCGTACCCTTCTCTTTTGCTTTTAAACGCCCCTCGTCTTTTTTTCTCGCTGTTTCTCCCTCCAGACAGATACGAAAATATAAAACAATGTTGAAACTCCGGTGCTTTTTCTAGGCTTAAGGTCCAGCCTTCTTTGGGCCACTCAACAACCTTGTCATCACTTTCATTGCCAGTACCTTCGAATTGTTTTTTTTTTTTTTCCAGTGGAGTGAATTCCCCCATCAGGATCAGTTACCTTCATGTGTAGTCCACGGGAAATATAATCTTTAACCCTAAAAATTAGATATTGGCAAAAAAAAAAAATAAAAAATAACCCAGCATGGATGCCAAAACACTGCACAAATGTCATGTTTACCTTTCAAGCGGTTGCACGCGAGTGCCACCTCAACCAATGTTTCAACCCATTGTTTTTTAACTGTTCAGATTTCCGTCCCTTTAAAGATGCCCCAGGAACGTCGTCTTCCGTTAAAATTGTTGGTAAAGTTTTGTTCTTTGACCTGTTAACATCTTTGAATCTCCCGGGAGTGTCCTGGGAGTTTGACCAGCATGCAGTGCGCGCGTGACGTCATCATGCAAATGTGTTATTCTCTTCTTCAGGCAAAGGCTGAAGGCTTTTGTCAGCAGTTCTTTTCTCGTAGTAAACGCGTTCTCGGGCTATTTTCGACGTAATTTCTTTTTCACAGGATCCATCCTGTGTAATAAGGCTCCCAAGGTAGTTAAGGTGCGATTCTTGACTTAATTGTTACCCTCAAGAAAGATCGTGAATTCCTCAAGACCAGGCCTCTTACTGGCTTTCATCACCTTAGTCTTCTTAGCATTGATCTTCATCCCATATTCTCTCGCGGATTCCTGCATTTTATCCATCATGAGTTACCGAACTGGCTAAGGTTGATCACTCATCCGCAAATTAAGTGCACTGTCTTCATAAGATGACCTCCCACTCGAACACCTTTATTCACACCGCTTTTAAGCTTTAAAAAGTATGTCTTAGCATGGTAACGATTAACCTTGTCTGGTGCCACGGCCAATCACTACTGGTACTGATTGAATTCTGCGATTTCAAATTGGCTGTAATAAGGTGATAATTCAACTTCGTGTCCTGCAATTTTGGTCTGAAATCATACTTGTGACAAATCGAATGAGTTCAGACCAAATTGCTCTCCACTCAGTTCAATTACCATTATCAGTATTATCAATTTACCAACTTCCAGGAGGGTTAAAAAATAGTTATTGAGTATTCATTTTGCTAAGTAACTCGTGATATCAGGTCAAGTTTTGGTTAAGAGTTAGCCTGAGGAAACGGCCGACATTTGGCGACGCTACCACTGGTTTCCCCGCCAAATGAGCTTCTGAGAAACGAGCGCAGAAACTCCATACTGATGACGCGTCACTACCCAAATCTGGGTAGTGCTTCTGATTGGTCGTGCCGAGTGGGAAATTTGATTCAACAAATCAGAAGCACTACCCAGATCTGGGTAGTGACGCGTATAGAATTTCTGCGCTCATTTTTCAGACGCCATTTGGCCGGGAAACCAGTGGTAGCGTCGCCAAATGTCGGCTGTTTTCTCGGGCTAGTTAAGAGTATGACTTATAGGCTGGATTATTATGAGCCTGAGCTCCTCCCCGGTAAAGACAGCTGTCTCTTCTCGGTAAGGAACAAGACCGGACCCGAGAGAGCGGCGGAAACTAGCCTATTATTTTTTCTAGTTGTTTAGCAGTCACGACATTATGGTTTGATTCTCCCGTGATTGCTATCCAAAAACTGAACAGTCAGCTTTTCCCTAACTACTTTGCTGGGGGATTTCTCTCAATTCCTTCGGGTGCAGGAAAATGACTAGAGTATTATTCTACCATCATCAGTATACAAAGATTTATAAACCTAGCTTACCCATGGTGGCTAGTTCCCACAAAACAACTCCAAAAGACCATCTGCAATAAAAGGAAGCAGATAAAGAAATAGCAAGAATTAAATTCATAGAAATATCAACTTTGTTTATCTCGCCCCATGGATGGTAATCCAGGAAATTTTGCTCAGAGGTATGGACTTTGGAATCCGGAATCCTGCTAACTATGAAATTCTGGAATCTAAGCCTTTTGAAATCGGGAATACACTGACTTGGAATCCAGAATCCAGTATCTGGAATGCGGGATGTGAGCGTGGAATCTAGGGTCCAAGATGGTCTCAGATTAACTTCATCGGCTCAAAGTTTCTATTTATATATCTTATTTTCTAGTTTCACGCCTGGAACAGGCTAATGTTTTCCAAACACTTTAGAGATAGAGTGATAACCGCTACTATAGGCGTTGTCATGATCAAAATTGTGCGCTTTTTTTTTCTTCAGACAGTTCTAACAGTGCATTGCACCTCAACGTCACACTGCATTACAGGCGCCTAAGCTTGGCCTAACTGTGACCTCATTAACATATACTTACACGTCAGTTTTGAACGTAAAAATGCCGCTCTCCAACGCTTCAAGTGCCATCCATTTCATTGGTAGCTTGTTTACGCTCGTAACTTCGTATATCTCACTCTCATTTGCGTGGCGTAACAAACCAAAATCAGCAATCTTCACCGCTCTGTCCTCAGCAAGTAGGATATTACGGGCTGCCAGATCACGATGAATGAATCCTTTGCTGGCCAAGTATTCCTGGCAGAGAATTAATGAAAATTAATTCTCAAACAATTTTTAGTTACCAGATACCTTTAGATCAACACAAATTTCCATTTGATTGGCCAATATGAAAGTAAAATGGAACCTCGATTTTACGATATGGCACGGGGATAGCAGTTTAATTGGGATATCGTTGTAAACGAACTCCCGATTTGACGATTTGGTGGGAAAAGCAACCAAGTGCAATGAAACGTCTGTTCCAGGCTCGAAGATAGCCCGCCACCGCCCCATTTTTCCTAGATCACGCGTTTATATTTTTGCTGGTGCCTTACGATTACGCGACATCCCTACTATCGACAACCTGGAACAGACTACTGGAAGCTGTGCCAGGCAAACGGTCCGGAAATCGGGAGGAAGTGATCGTCGGTCTATTCATGAAGAATGGAGGGAGGATTTCCGTCACAGCTGTTGGAAAACGAAGAAACAAATTAAGGAATTGACCAAGAAATCCCCGCGACGTATACTTCTCAGCACAAAAAGCCGTCGAAGTTGAACAAGCTAAGTGAACTACAGTCGACTCCCGCTAATTCGAACCCTCGCTAACTCGAACCTTGTGCTAACTTGAACCAAAATGGATTTCATCTCCCCTGGATTTCTTTCATACATTTACTGTTACTCGGTAACTCGAACACTAGATAACTCGAAACTCCCGCAAACTCGAAGTAATTTTTGTTTCCCCTCAGATCACTTCCTTACAATTTTACCCTCGATAACTCACAGGTAACCCAGGCTCTGTGATAGTACCACAGCAGGGTTCCAGTAAAATTACAGTGTTTGCATGGGGTAAAAATACCATCCTAAAATTTCTAGGAAATACTAAATAAAGATCAATGAAACTTACTCTGCAGTTAATTGTTGTTGTCCTTATTGCTCCAACGAAGTTTCGTGATAATTTGCAGTAATTTGTTCAAATTCACTCTATATACAATAATAATATACAGGTAGGAAACACGAGATGCCATTTTCGCCGACATGCTCTCATTCAACACAACTTTTTCCACGAAATTCGAACTCAAACGGAAAATAAACATGCCAAGATCGTAGAAATAGGATAGCAGCAGATGTAGAAACCAATGAAGCTTTCCCAGATAGAGAAACGAATCCCACAGACTTTGACAAACTCGAAGGATATAATCCAAACAGACCGAGAATATGCTCGCCGAAGCAGCCGGGCCAGATCACACTTATGTCCAGGATCGATCTCGAGATAGTCGCGGAAAACGAAAAATTTGGGATCGACAGATCGGACTCACAAAAAATATGTAGCGTCGGCCACAATCAATAAATTGGTAGGCTCAAAGAAAGATTTTGGGTCCGAAAATCGGACCCAAAAAACTATCCATCGTCGTTCATAACCCAGAAATGGTAGACTGAAAGAAAAATTTGAGGTCCGAAAATCGGACTCATAAAATATCCATTGTCGTCCACAACCCAGAAATGGTAGACTGAAAGACAAATTTTGGGTCCGAAAATCGGACTCAAAAAATATCCATCGTCGTCCACAACCCATAATTAGGGAACTTAAGAACCACGACGAAGTTCACGACGACGACGTCTGTTGACCGGGAAAGGACTGGAACGAGAACGTCAGTTTCGGCGGGAAAAAGAAAACTTAAGATGCAGTCGATCGGTAGGTCGACGACCACGACATTGAATGTAAACAAACAAGTAGAAGTAGTAGAACTGTGATGTTCGTTCCAACAAAGTTTTTTCGCAGAGGCGTCTTTTAAAACGATGCAAGATCTTATTTTATAATCCGTACGTCTACTTTCATTGACGATGAAGAATTTTTAGTAATGTCTGACCTTTTCGAATGGAAAAATCTCTGATTTCCGTACGAAGATTATTCAACTTTCAACCCGAATGAGATGACTGAGTCCGAGTGTCTGTCAGAGGTTAGTTTTGGAAAAAGAGACATTCCGATGCGATAGCTGTTTTCCATATAAAGTTCATTTCCTCTATATTAAAGATATATGATTTGCCTTTCCTAAATACGTACAGCTAAATTTATCACTTACGAGTTCGCTCGCTCGGCCTCCACAGGTCAGTGTTGTCTTCGAAGTAAACACAATTCATCAGTCGAATTTTCAATCAACGTCGCTTGTTAGGAGAAAAACGAAAGGATACCTAGATTTACGAGGATAAAAAACACACACACACAAAAAAAAATTGAAAAATCGCTTAAAAACAAGGAGTTATACCTGCCAAAGCTTGTGGATTGCAGGACGACGTGATTCTACTGTGTTTGGCGTCGTCGACGACACCACGACGACGAAATTTGCTAGTCGCGCTTGCGCAGTGCACGGTATCTCACTTCCGGTCGTCGTCGTGGTTCTTAAGTTCCCTAATGGTGGACTGAAAGAAAAATTTGGGGTCCGAAAATCGGACTCAAAAATAAAGATAACAGCGCTTAATTTCCTTGCTGTTAGTCGCAATTTACTTAACTCCAAATAATATTTCTACTTATTACGAAGCCTTATTTATTTCTACTTATTACGAAAATTCGCAATGTTGAAAAGAACGACCAACACGCCTCTGTTAACGGAATAAAAAAGCGTTTCGTGTTTTATAACGCTTTTGTATGGTATTCTTTGAGTGTTTTTGCAGGGCTCCGAGGGTTTCGTACCTGTTTTCTTTGTTTAAGATGACATTTAAACGCAGTCCGCCGAAAATTATAACCTTTTAGATGTCAAAAAAACTGTACCTTCCGCTAGAAATTTAATGAAGTAGTCTAGTTTTCAACTGTGTGTTCCTTAGTTACTGTAAGAAACCCTTGATCTCCAGTATTCTGTCGGAAATTTTGCTAACAGGCTTATTTGCCCTTTTTTAGCGGAATTTGCTTCATTGGAAAAGGACGATTTAGTTTGGAACGCCTTTATTATGGTCTGTTATAATTAACGCAGCAATTTGAACGCTTGGAAAATCTGCCGTCTCATGACCGGATAGCATAATACTTGCAGACACAGAAAAACTAGTAGAAAAGTATTTTAAATATGGGGAAGAGGCAGATTTTTGTGCTTTGCAAACGATGTCGAAAACGTTCTTACCATCCCTTTAGCGATCTGCCACGCATAACATAGAACCTCTTCCCCAGAAATGTCTTCTTCATCATCTTCCTTGCCCTCACAGCTGCCTTTTTCTTTCTCGATGGTGATCTTTTCTTCGACGTTTGTTAAAGGCTCAGCAAGAGTGAGCTCTTTTTCTTTGGAGAAATGGGCAATACTGATCGAAGGTAACACCATCACCGACGTAACCGGTCCCTCTCGCCCTTCATTTTGTGGAAGTGACGTGTTGACATGGCCACTTTCTTCTTCCTCCTTGTCATCTTCGTCTTCCAGGTTTGTGCAGAGAGGTTCTATCTCAGATCGACGAGCAACGTTGATTAGAATTCCTCTTTCAACGTCGTCTAGGTCGATTTTAATTTCCTTCGTCTCGCTGGAATGATAACCACCGTCTTTTCCACTTTCTTTATTATTTCTTTCCCTGTTCTCCTCTTTCAGGTTCTCATCCAGGACATCTTTTGTTTGCAGGTTCCTGGACACCAATTTCGGCCTCTCAGGAACAGGAGGCTTAAGCCTTTCAACGACATTACTTTGACGACTCTTTTTTATTGTAAGCTGCAAAAAAAAATATTGAAATGAATTCCGTCTGATCATGAAACGGTTTCTTTAGCAGAAACAATTTCAACACTATCAGTTGGTTAGCCGAAATATTTTTACCCATTTGAAAGGAATCCATGTGAATTGAAAGATTACTTAACCGACGTTTAACTGAAAATCTAGCCGGGAATACCTTATGGGCCAACTTTCTTTAAATCGTCCACGGAAAATTCAAATGGATTAAGCTGCAATAGAAACAAAGCTTTTCTTCTGCTTTGTTACAATTTTCTATGACATTTCCAGACACACAGTCCCAAAAACAAGACGTGTGCTTCTTGATATTTGGTTTGACCTAATGCCACTTGTGACGTCATATCTCGTACAGAGCTTTCGGGACGGACAATCATTATCTCCGCCAATATGTTTTGAAGGGTATTTTTAAAAAGAAACTTTCTACTACGTCGGTCGAAGGGTGAAAAGCAAAACTCTGGTGTTATCCGCTGATTTGAATAACTCATCTTGCCACCATTGAAAGACCGTGGAGTCGAAAAGCTGACGGGCATTTTGAGTGGAAGCCCTTTGTCTGCTCGAATCAAGGACGGTTTATGAAATGACGGAGCTCAACTACGGTGAATACATGGGAAAATGAAAAAAAAAAAAAGTAAATTACTAGAATGAAAAGCGTTCGTTGAAGTAAACTATTGTTAGTAGTAATGCAGGCTATAATAGGTTCCTAACCAATCAGAGCGCAGCAAAATGTTAGGGAACCAATCAGAATCAAGCATAGAGGTCATGTGACCAAGTGACGTCACAATGCCCATATATGGTCATAGAAATTCACGTGACCCATGGGGTAAAGAACAGACACATTCATGGGAAGACCCATACGTGCATGAAGTTAGTTTGTGCGTGCGTGAACCTCAAACTGTGCCCCAGGCCCCTCGCATGGGTGGCCATAGAGTCGAAAAAACAGGGTGTTGAATAGAACCTCGAACAGAGGCAGCTCCCCCCAAAGTATTCCCAAATCCCTCGCATGGAAAGGGGGGAGGGATGACGTCACCGGAAGTGACATGACAGTGAAGCCGGAAGTCAATGAAAAACACACTGTATGGAGGTCAAAATCATCCATCCACATCATTTAATGCAAAACAAGTCTCGAGAGTGCCCTAAGTTACATCCGGGACGTGTGTGACGTCTTAATGACGTCACGCCCTTTTTTTACATTAATACACATAATGAAGATAGGGTGTTTGCTTCCTGGCGGAAGAAGTCATGAGCAATGGATGAGGCCATCGAATGTAATGGTTGAAACTTAACCTTGACCATGGTTTGATTAAATGGAATTTAAACGTGGAAAAGGTGTCTGAAACGAATTAGAAGGAGGGTGGTTAGAGCCAAGAAGCAAACTGAATGAGAAAAAGTCGACCATTGCCACGTACGAGGCGGTGGTTTATTGTCCAATGATTGACTAGAAGACAAAAAAAGACTTAATTACAAATGGGACATGTGTGACGCCCTCGTGGTGTCACGCCCTTGAAGGATTGTATACAAAACAATTCTATTAAAATCCAGTCTTGAGTAAAGTCGAAATGGTCTAGGATCCAATGCGTTTCTGGGAAAAAATTAACGTCTTAGTTTGAAAAGATGGAGTAAGCTGGGCCATCCTTGATGACTGACGATACAAAGTTTGTGAGGGATGGGCCAGTTTTGGAAAATCATCACCCGTTGGATAATCAATGGGAATCTAATGGATTGAAAAATGAGAATGAACATCCAGCAGGGGTGGCGCCACCATGCAGACCTCCCCCTGCCGGGTGTTCAGAATTCCCAATCCATGCTTTCCATCATCGCACAGCCCCGACAGGGTTCATGGAGGGTGGACACGTGCCGTAAATAAATCCAACAGCGTTTGCAGACAAAATATAATCTCCCAGTCAGATTTTGGAGGGATCTCGTGTGTTGGTCCATCACCTGGGTAATGGCTGAAAAAGGGAAGGGAGATAAATGGCTCGTATGACAAAACGAGAATCTGAAAAAGGAAAAACATAGGTTTTTTGTTAAGGACGGGGTGGGTACCCCATTCCTTGCAACATCTCACACCAATAACAGGGCACGTGTAAGTCGCTGGCAAGACGAAAGTTCAAATAACAACGACAACAGAGTAATTTGATTGGTCTCGGAAATGGAAGAGGGACCCCTGATCCAGTGTACCACTGCACGATACTGCCGAGGAAACACCATGCAGCGGAGGTACCGTGAACCCTGTGGGTGCTGAGAATGGTATGCGAATCTACGAAAAAATTAATAATGATAATTGTGTAAGCCCATGAGTAAATAAGCAATGCGGTCTCGGATCCAGCCGTTGTTCCCATAGTGTTCAATCATGGCATTTACATCTGAAACGTTTCATGAAGACTGATTACACATTTGACAGTACTATAATGAAATCGCAATTGCACGGGTCTAATCCATCCTCCATACTGTTTTAAAGTGTAATGAAAGCTTACAAAGAGGTGGAAAGTCGAATCAAGATGGGAATACAAGCGAAGCGTCGCTTTAATACTTATCGTGTATAAATAAAGATTATTGATTTAAAGATTATTGATACTGGTACGAAAGAAACCGGATTGCAAAGGGCGGATCCATTGCGTGTGATGACGTAACAGGCAATGCGTGCCTGTAAAAAATGAACTAAAATTAATCGTCTAAAAACCCTAACAGGGCTAAATCCGGTTCACCCACGGGACCCTGGGCCCGGAGAAACGAATTAATCCGGAAGGTCATCCGTAGTTGCCAATCGTCCCAGTCCCGTTGGTTGGGGTCCCCATTCTGTACAAACTCCACGACCTCATCTTCCGTCAACGATCCCTCCCGGTTACCAGCAATGACGTCATCCAAACGCAAACCCTCCATCATCCTCTCACAATGATTGCACACCCCGCCATGGGTGGGATGGGCGACCCACTGATAAATATGGCACACGGGTTGGTTTTCCACAAAATCCCAAGAATCTATCAAAAAAAATTAACATGAACAGGTTGGAACCCAGAAACGAGCCGCCCAATTGAGTCTGGCTCGACGAGGGCAAAGACACAGGTGGACAGGCCACAGCACTGTTCGTAGAAAATCAATCCCCTGGAAAACGTCTGTGATTTGAAGGAAAAAAAGAATGGTATAAGAAAAAAGGGGCCCACACCCGAAAAAAAAAAATGAAAGCCATAAAACTCACCAGCCATTCTGCGGCGATGGACCTCATGATCGAGTTTCCGGGCGACAGGGTGGTCCCAGGGCAGCGTTTTAGCCAAATCCCTCAGTTCCTCATGGGTACAGCGTCTGAACAGGGCGCGCAGACAATCCTGTCTCATCGGCAGGTGCCACAGGGTCTTCAACAAATCAAACAGGATCGCGATCGGCACAGAATATAAGACAATCGATTGCAGAGAGTTCACCATCTTGAACAGCCACACTGATCAAATTGGAATGAGCCAACACGGGGCGCGCAACGTGATTTAGAGAATCCACTAGAGGATCTGATTGGTGGAGAGACATCACGTGGGGGTTCTGAACACGAGAGGAGACTGTAGGGGGTGCCCCCCATGGGTACACTTTTTTTGGTCTGGACCCTAAGGCCTGGCGCGAGGAGAGGATTGGTGGACACCAGAGGATTAATAAGGGGATGTCAAGGGGAGACGTCAGTCGCCTAGTTTTTGCTCTGTCAAGATGGACTGCCGAGGGTTGGTCGATCCCCAGAACAAGCCATTTGGTCGCGTGTTGCCCTTGGAAGTCCAAATCAAGATCATGATTTGGGTGCACTGTTTCTACACCATGGACAGGCGAAAGAAGGTGGTACAGGAGTTGAGAGGGTTACCCAAATGCGACCTCACAGGCTTCCCCCAACACCTGGGCGAGGACCGATGGTGGAACCAAGTGGTGGTGCGTTTGCATGCGCCCCGGAAAAATGGCTGTCACCACTGCCACCGCCTCATGGATCACCGGTTATCGGTAAGGGGAAGGATGTTTTTGTTGGTTTTGTTTTGTTTGTTGGCTGAGCGTCTTTTTTTCTGGGTTTCAGATTGGCATGATGGTGGAAATGGCGCGTCAACCCCCCAATCTCGACAACCTGATGAACGAGGGCATTGCGTTTGTCATTGACACGTTCAAGCATCGGATCCCCCAGTGTCCCACTGGAAAACGCCCCGTCATGATTGGCAGGAGGAAGGCCTCGTTCAATACCATTGACAAAGTCATGAAACGCTTGGAAGTGATCATGAATGTCATGTCAGCCATGCAATTTATTGTCATTGATATACAATAAAACAAGTGATGTGTTCTAGAACAGTGTTTCTTATTTGTTTTTGAATAAAGCTTCCAGGGTGGGATAGACCGCTTTGTCTTCTTCACGCGTGCCTACAATGGCGGTTTTGTCTTGGAGGGTGGGTAGAGCGATGTGGTCCTCGGTCATGCCTTCACAGGGTTGATAGTGTTGGGAGGTGGCATTCCACCAAAACCATTGTTCCATATCCAAATCAAACACATAGAGGGGTTTGCCTAAGAGCTGGGCCATGACCACACTCCATCCTGTCCCACCCAACAGATGCTTGCGTAACTCGTCAAAATAGCCCACCGCCAAGACTAAGGACGCAGGCTGGATCACGTAATAATTGCGTTGTATATACTGGAGGCTGATGCGATGATGGATTTGTCGACCCAATCGAAACGCCGCCTGGGTGACGGTGGGTGTGGCTGCGTCCAACTCGGGTTGCGTCAAGGGCGCGAGGGACTTGGCTCGAGGGTGACAGGGTGGGATGAGGACCACACACGAATGACCATACAACTGACATAATCGTTCCACATGCGTGTCCACGCCTTTGGCACCCCCCGTGTAAATGGTCAGAGGCATGATCTGTGAAAAAAATTAAAAACTCGAATAATATACTCGTCTCGGGACATGGCAAACCCCTGACTGGACACCAAGAGACCCACTTCGTGGAGCGCCATGATCGCTTACCTTGGATGGGAGAGGACTGTGACGAATGAGATGGCCTTCGAGCCCTTCTTGGTTTTATAGCGGAAGGCGTGTGCTCTGATTGGCGGACCATCTGATCACACCACCCTCACGAGTTTAAGGGCTGAGACAGGATTGGTGGAAAAAAAGATCCTATGAGGATCACGAGACACAGGGGGATGGGCTATAAAAGGCAGGCAAGACGTTCACCCAGAGTCATTCCGCCAAGGCATGGAGCGTCAAGCCACTCAACCTGCCGCTGTGCCCTCAGGACGCAAACGACGCCGAGTGAGTAGTAAGAAACCCAAGGGGGAAGAGGAAGCCCCACCTCCAGCCCCAGACATGAAAGCCACCCGTGAACTCGAGATGGCCCTGAACGCCCTGCCCCGAGCAGACCCACTGACACCCTCCACACCTTCCCCCGTCTGTTCCGTCCACGAGTTGATGGAGGGAACCCTGAAAGACTATAAGGAAGAATGCGTCGAGGAAGGGACGTTTCATGCCGATCCTGCCAAGGAAGTAGGGGAATGGGAAGAACAGGACCTCGACCAGATGGAGACCCAGTTGAACGATCTCCTGTATGAAACGTGCCCCTTTCATCCTCGTCAATACATCTATTGTGTCAACCCCCAGACCCAATTTGGCCAGTTGAGGTTCAAGTGCCCCCAAGAAGGGTGTCCCGTGTATTTATTTGAAGATTCTCGGGAAGTGATGATGGAGAAATTGAAAGAAGACACGCACCCTCAAGTACGTGCCCGATTGCAACGAGGGGAGCTGAAGTGCAAATGTGGGTTGGTCCCCAAGATGAAATTGAGTCGTACCAGCAAGAATTACCAGAAGGTGTTTTTAAGTTGTGGGAGCTTTCTCCCAGGACAAGACCCCTGTGGCTACTTTCAATGGCTCCATGGCCCGCTGTGGTGTCCCCGAGAGCAAGCGCAACCCACGCTGAGACGATGGGTGAGAGACACACCCCCTGAGATCCAAACCAGGGAGTATCCACCTATCCCCCTTTGGAAAGGAAAAGGCCAAGAGATGGAAGGGAGACCCGTGGAGATGGACTTTGTGGAGAGGAATAGGCCGTGGTTCAATCAGTTTGGGGAAGCCGCCAAAGCCAAGGAGAGGGAGCGAGAGAGGACGCGCCATTTGCATAAGAACTTTGGTAGCTCGGTTTTGTTTTGAAAAAAAATCATGTAGGTGTGTGAAAAAAAACTATTAAAGACAGAGATGGGATACGATCGTGTGTCAGTGTCTTGATGTCGTTGCCACGCGCTTACGAAGATCCCCAGGAACCCGGGGCCTTGGGCGGGGTCCAACCCTTTGCCCAAGTCCATAAATTGAAAACCCCGCAAGCGCAACGGATTCTCCAATCGGTGTTGAGTTATACCCTCCACAAACCCCGACGGACGCGGTTTCCCACCGCGCCCACGTTGGTCTTTGACCGAGACGAACAATGGCAGATGGATTTGGTCGACATGCAAAAACTCAGTCGATGGAATAAGGGGAACAAATATTTGTTGACGGTGATCGACGTCCTGTCCAAGTATGCCTGGGCCTTCCCCATCAAATCCAAAAGCACGTCCGAGATGATCCGAGGGTTGACACGCATTTACCAGCAAGCCTCGCCGCGGCGACCGCTCCGCGTGCAGACGGATCAAGGCAAAGAATTCTACAATCGAGGGGTCCAAGCCTGGTTCAAGAAACAGGGGACGCATCATTTTTCCACGTATGGGGATAGCAAGGCCTCCGTGGTGGAACGATGGCATCGCACGTTGAAACAACGCATGTACCGTTATTTCACCGCCCACAATACGTTACGGTACGTGGACGTGTTGCAACCCTTGATCCATACCTACAATCACACCCATCATCGCAGCCTTGGCATGGCCCCGCATCAAGTCACCCCCAAAACGGTGCCCGACCAGTGGGACAGACTCTACGGGTCGCGTTTGGACCAAACGACCCCACCTCCCAAATGTCGAGTGGGCGATCGTGTGCGTCTCAACCAGAAACATCGTCCCTTCAAAAAAGGGTATTTGCCCGGTTGGACGGAAGAAGTGTTTGTGGTCACGCACGTCCGTCGTCATCCTGTCGTCACCTATCGACTCAGTGAATGGGACGGCACGCCTATAAAAGGCACGTTTTACGAACCCGATGTTCAAAAAGTGCAAGTGTCGGACGACTCGTTATTTCGGGTCGAAAAAGTGTTGAAACGCAAAGGACGCCAGGTGTTGGTCCGATGGAAAGGGTGGCCTGCCAAGTACGATAGTTGGATTCCCGCGCAACATGGTACGCGTCCAAATAACGCCACGAAAAAGAAAAAAGCGGGTGCGGTTTTTGGATGAGGTGCAGGCGGATTCCAGCCGACCGCGGGCCAGTTACACACCCCCTCCCACCAGCGACGCAGACATTCTGAAATTCATCCACAAGAAAGCCGCCGGCCAACGACGAGCCCAAGTCAACAGGATGGCGGGGGTCGCTTTTGGTCAACAAACCCTCACGGCGGCCCAAAAGAAACAACGGCGACGCGCTGGTCGTCATCCACCCATGCGCCAAAAGAAACCCCCCAAACCAAAGACCTGCATGACCCTGATGGACTTGGCACGGGCCTTTCCCAACATTGCCCAGCAAGTGTGTTTTAATCCCAAACAATCGACTTTCAATTCGTTGGTGGGACGCGTCCCTCGCAGCAAACAGAAAGTGGACCAGTGGCTATAAAAGGACCCTGCCCCGCTTGGATGTTACCACTCCTCCTCATGAGTGAGATTAAACGCCTGACGCTCGTCAGCGATCCGACCAACGAGTTTCCCAAAAATGCCAACAACAGTTTCAAGGTCCGACTGCCCGAACGGCTGTTGTTACCGGGCGAGGGGTGGCATGCCTCTTTGATGTCCCTGACCGTGCCGGACCAAGGGCAGAGCAATGCCGTCATTGCCACGGATCCTCATACCAAAGTCATCCAATTCAGTGTGACGTACTTGACGCGCAAATATGTGCTAGGAGAGTATCGACGGGTCAGTTTCAAGACCAAGGAGTACTATGTGGAATTGGAAGAAATCATGAGTACCAAACATCCTGTGACCTCGGGGAACCTGTTTTGGCAACGAGCGATGCAAGAAGTGCACAACACGACCATGGAGCAACTGATGTACGAACAAGATTATGCCAAGACCTTTGATGCGGATGAACGACCCCTGGTCAGTGTGAAAAAGAACTGGATGCCCATGATGACCTGGAAAGACAATGCCCTGATTTTGCATGCAGTACCTAAAGGAGAGTTGCTAAACGGCAACAAGACCAAAGTTACGAGCGCCTTTTCCCTGGATCTAGGGGTAGCGGAAAAGTTTGGCTTCATCGAACAACCCCAAGGCGTGGTAGGGCATGTGCTGGGCCCCAATCTCCAATTCACTTGCCCCACCGTGACCTATGATGGCCAAACACCCCCCAAGGATCCCTCGAATCGAACGGACTATTATTGGGAAGGAGCGCATTATGCCGGGTCGCAACCCTCGGATTTGACCAGGGATGTGATGGATCAAATGTTTGAGGTGAAAAATAAGAGGCTTCATCTGTCCAGGATGGTGGAATGGCAGTTTAACAATCTCAACGCCTCCTTTGAAAAAGTGGTGGGGACCCGCAAACGCACCGTCATGGTCTATTCGGATCTAGTGGAATCCACTGTGGTGGGGAGTGGCAAGTTTCCCCTGTTACGGGAAGTGCAATTGTTGAGAACCGGCGAGGGAGAAAGTACGGCGGAACCCCTACACCATCAATGGATCAAAGTGCGAGGACAACAGATGGATATCTTGGAAGTGGAGATTGCCAGTACCAGTGGACCCCTGACCATCTTACCCCCTGGCAAAACCCTAGTCACCATCGGTCTCAAACAGCTATAAAAAGCCACCCACGCCACGCGAGGGTCCAAAAGCACCTCGACGTGAACCGACATGCGCGGAGGCAGTTTAACGCGGTACCACACGCCCGTGCTCACCCAACAAGAGGGCAAGGGGTTGGCCGAAGACTTGATCAAACTAGCGGGACCCCTGATCGTGCAGCAAGCCCAAGCGGGACTGCAAGATATTCAACGAGGCAAGAGTGCAGCGGAGACGTGGGCTGATCGAAGTACGCAACTCACCCGCGGGTTGAAACGCAAGGCCCCCGCGATGGCCTGGACGATGGGCAAACACAAAGCCAAACGCACTGCCCAAAATACCTATAAAAGAGCCACGCAACGCGTACGGGACATCTTTGGACTGTGAAAACAATATGGTACGTGTGGGCGGCTTTCTCAAAACGCAAAATCGCATTCGACGGAACGCGCCCGTGGACGGTTCATCTCGCCGTACCAAGTAGGGGGCACGATCTTTGGCACGTCCACTATGGCGCGCTATCCCTTGATGCACACCTCCTCTCGCCTATTGGAACCGTGGAGGTGGACGCAACGCCAACGCCGCCAGATGAAAGGGGGCACGATTTTTGGCCTGTCCACTCGCATGCGCATGGGGGATCCCAGGCAGGTGTTGTGGGTCAACCAAGAAAAAGCCAGGAGGCAACGCTGGCTCCAGCAACGTATGCGAAAGGGTATAAAAAGGGGACGACGTTAAACCACATGGACAGACCGCACCATGTCGCTCCAACTGTTTGACGTGCCCGATGTGGATTATCGGTACGAAGCCTCTCGGGAGGTGGAGTTTCAACCCGCCTTGACGGGCATCCAGCCCATCACGTTCTCCATTCCGGGCTCAGACGATTATGACGATCCCAATTCCCTCCGATTCAAAGTCAAAGTACGCCTGACCGATCCAGCGGCTGGGTATAATGGGTTGATCGCCAATCTGGCCAACTCCGATGCCAACAATTCCAGGAACACCTACTGCGTCAACAATTTTGGACACTCCATCTTTCGAGATATCACCCTGAGCATGAATGGCGTCCTCATGACCGAACAGAGCAACACCTACCATTACAGAGCCAACTTAGAAACCCTCCTGAATTACAACCGAGACGAAGGAGCCACCAAGTTAGCCCCACAAGGATGGGTCAATCAGCTGAATGTGATTGCAGAAATGGGAGCCACAGGAGCCAATTCCGATACCCCCACTGACGCTGATTGGAGTGGCAATGAAGAATTGCGTGCCTTGACCAGCCGGTTGCTGAGTGAACATTGGCACACCTTCATCATCCGCCCCCATTTGCCACCCCTCAGGACAGGCAAATTGTTGGTCCCCAATGTCCAGATGGACTTTGAATTCTTCCTCAACCCTAACACCGTCTATTTGATGGGCACCACTAACAAAGGAACCTTGAACGCCAAAAAATTTCCATGGGTATCATTGGTTGTTGGCCCGACAACTGGCCCAAGACCAGGACTGGGTCTCCCTCAAACACCACATGGACACCATGAGTGAAACGCATTTAAGAGAGACCATGGAACATCTCATTCAGTTCGAGTCGCCACGATTATACCGCGAGCATTGGACGACATGCCCAGTCGCAGACAAAGACGACGACGACGCGCTTCCTCCCGACGACCCCGCTTTCGCCAAAACGGGCGGGGGATCATGAGCGTGTTGGCCAAAGCGTATAAAATCGGTGACAAATTGGGACGTGACAAACGGTATAAACGAATGGGAGCCAAAGGGGCCATGGGTCATTACCGTCGTCTGCCTCGACCGTGGGAAGGATGATCCGACACCCCAGTAGTGTGATTGTGGCTGGCCCGTCGGGCAGCGGCAAGAGCGAGTTAGTGGAACAATGGTTACGGTACCTCAACGTGTTTCAAGTCAAACCCAACAAGATCGTCTATGCGTACGACCGATGGCAACCCCGGTTCGACCGTATGCAAAAGAAGGATGGGATTCAATTTCATCGCGAGTTACCGGACCACCGTCATTTGACCCAATGGTTTGGTCGGACGCGCGGAGGGGTGCTCGTCTTGGACGATCTGATGGAAGAAGGGGGACAGGACAAACGCGTGTTGGATTTTTTCACCAAAGATTCCCATCATCGCAACATCACCGTCTTGTATTTGACGCAAGATTTATTCCCGCCTGGCAAATTCTCCAAGACCATCAATCGCAACGCGCATTACATTGTGGCCTTCAAAAACCCCCGGGATCAAACGGGCATACGGACCATTTTACTGCAAGCCTTTCCCGACCGATGGCGTCAAGTCTTGCGCCTATTTAAACGCATCACGTCCGGTCCCTTTGGCTATTTGATGTTGGATGTGCATCCGGCGTCGGATGATCGTTACCGATTGTGGAGTCATTTAACGCCCCGAGAAGGCAAGGCGCAAGTTCATACCCTCCCCGTGGATGTCCCTGCCGTTCGAAAACGCGCTGCAACGAGAACGCGAACGTCAACGGCGGCAAAGAGAAGGCGGACAACAACTTGACTTATCGGTCCGCATGGAGACCCCGACCCTCTCGCCCGCCGGGGTGGGCTCCCCCACAGCACCTCCTCCCTTCCAGGACCTCAGCAGCATGACGGACATGGTGACCGAATTGACCCGACCGGTCGATCGAGCCCAATTGGATCAAGAGATTGAGGATTTTCACTTGACCTACCCGGTCAATGTGGACGATGCCTTGAATGCGTTTACGCTACCGCCCGTGGCAGGCACAGGCACCGCCCCGGCCACCACCACCACCACGGCGCCGCCACCACCCTCCATCACCACCGCCCCCACCACCACGGCGACTCAAACCCGTCCCACCACGTCCACCCGAACACGCCCCACCACCACCACCAGCTCCAGACGACCCAGACCACGTCCTGTCACCACCGCCACGACCACCACCGCTCCCTCACGCCCCTCCACCGCCCGCCGCAGCGCCGGGGCAGGGACCAGGACGACTACCTCCACGATGACGACCCCTACAGGACGTCCCACCATCGCGGCCAAACAACCGCGACGACGCCCCCGCGTGCCGTCTCCCCCATCCCCGGATTCTTCCCCTCCTCCGTCGGAGGACGACGATGGCGATGAGGACGAGGACGATCGACGGCGGGGATTAAGGCGACGGTTGGATTTGCTCAATGAAGATGCTCAACAACGTGCTCGAGGGAGGCGCATTCGCAATATCACGCATACCAATACAGTCACCACGGTGTACGAAGATGGGGGAGGCCGTCCTTCCGTGCGCCGCACCTCTACGCGAACCTCCAGCCCAAGTCCACCACCGCCACCACGCCGAGGACGTGGCCGTGGCTGTGGCCGAGCACGTGGACGTGGTCGACGACCGTGAATGTGAAAAAAAGATATAAAAACAGGGTCCTTCCTTCTACCGTCCCAGAACCATGTGTGGCCGATGTCGAAGTGCTATGGCCCCTAGACGCAAACGCAAACGCAAACGCACCCCGACCCGACGTCGACCACCCGCCAAACGACCACGGTCTAGGACCTATGGTCAAGTGGGGGGTGTCGCGCCCAGCCTGCCTATCGGGATTCTCAAAGCCGGTTATGGGATCACTAAAGCCATCGGGGAGCATCAACAAAAGCGAGCCATCAAAATTGCCGAAAAACGCCGACGAGAAGTGGAATCAGGCAAACGGAAACGCTATGCGGGTGAATCGTTTAATTGTTCTATCATGTGAAAAAAAGTAGAAAAGGGAACAGGCGTGTCCTCCGTTGGACAGACAAGGGATCATCATGCGCTGTGGTCCACGACGAAAACGACGCCGAAAGCAACGAGGGGGGATCCTCCCAGTGTTCCTCATCCCCGCTGCCATCGCTGCAGCCAAGGCGGCAGCGGCCGGAGCCGTCAGTGGAGCCGCGGGTTACGGTGCTAAAAAAGCCATCCAAGCAGCGACGCGCAAGAAAAAAGTGGGCAAGATCAGTGCAGCGCAATGGGCGGCCAATCAACGACGGGTCCAGCGGATGTTAGGTCGAACGGGTTTGCCTCCGTTGCGGATGCTATAAAAGAAACGCCTGGTTGGGAACAAGACTCCAATTGAGGATGGTCCGTGGACCCAATGGACGCCGACATCGTTATTTCCCCCGAATACGACGCCGTCGACGTGGATTGCAACGTGGAGGCGTGCTACCCATGTTGGCCATGGCTCTCTCGCCTTGGGCGTTTAAGAAGAAGAAACGCCCACGGCGGGCGCCCCGACGTTGAGGGGACCACTCCCAAGAAAAGAAAAGCCGTCACGTTTGCTTTGGACTGGGATGAACAGTATGACGCGGTCCTGTGTTCACGGTGTCGAGATCACATGCAAACGCATTATCATGGCGAATTGTGTGGCAGGTGTGGGGCCATTTTTACCATAAATAGACCTTGGTCCTTGCCTGAACTCAAGATTCATCATGGCGTGGCGCATGGAACGTCAAGCCCCGTTCTTGAAAAGCGTCCTACAAGAAGCCAATCAACACAAGCGACAAGAATTGTTGCGGATGGCGAATGCGGATCAGATCAATGCGATTAGTGAATTGGTGATGAACACCCTCCGTGGCACCGTCCCCCGCTCCCGACACACCATCACGTTGCTCAAACCCCACGCCCAGAGTTTACGCGCCATGGCCAAACCCGCGCATTCCGTGAAACGACGACGCGCCATCATGATGGCTCAAAAAGGCGGCGCCCTCTGGCCTGAACTCTACCGATGTTATAAACGTTGCATGCGCTAGACAAGACACCTCAGTTGCACCATGGAACCCGAGATGGTGAGCACCACGGTGGACAACGCCCCTGCTTTTTTACAATTAAGAGACAAGTACAAACAAGAATTGGTGGAAGATACCCGCTTGACCAAAGCCGCCGATTTGGCCGCCAAACAACATGTGCTCCTGACCAGTGATGCCCCCGATGCCTTGAAACGGCCTCAACTCAAAGCCGTGAGCCGTCAATTACGCCATTGGACCAAAAAAGTGCGCCAACCGTTTGGGGTCCCGGCCGGTGGCGTGAGCGCGACAGGGGCCACGACCCCTGGCGACGATGATTTTGAGGCGGGGCCTATGCAAGCGTGGTTTACGCAATTGGTGAAGGCGACCCAGGGTATAAAACAAGGGTCCACGCCTGCAGGACCCAGAAAACCACCTGTCCCGCCCAAACCGAACATCACCCCCAGTGCCAAAAAGAAACTCAAGTTTACGCCTCAACCGAGCAGCGCCGAGTTGGCACACGAGCTGCCCTTTTCAGAGGAGCCTGGAACAGAACCCTGGGATACCCCCAGTGAACGTGTGGACTCCATCAAGAAATCGGTCAAGCGCGGGATTCGCAAAAAAGCCGCCGGGGTCGCCAAAAAGAGAGCCGAAAGTCTGGCCAAGAAAGCGTTGGATTGGAAATCGTGGAAAACCCCGTGATGGGACGGACCCGGAGATGCCGTGCTGCTGCACCCCGTGCCCGACCGAGGCGACGACGATCGCAACGCGGGGGCAAGTTATTTGATGTGCAAAACCTCCTCAACAAGACAAGCATTGAATTTCATTGGCCCGGCTATCAGTACATGGGACCTGGGACCCATTTGAAAAAAAGATTGGCCCGTGGGGATCCCGGCATCAACCGGTTAGACAGGATTGCTAAAGTGCATGACATGGACTATGATAAAGCCAAGACGTTGAAAGATAAATGGGTGGCGGATCGCAAGATGATTGCTAAGATTGATCAACTCCGTGGCCGCAAAACCCTGACGGAGCGCATTGTCAGACGCATCATGAAAACCAAACTTCGATTGGGCATGTGAACAAAAAAAAGACCCTTATGTTAACACAGTCATAAAAAGACAACATGGTTGAATTGCAACGACACCTATTTTAATAAACTCATTATTGTTCTTACAAGTAGTGGTCCATTTGCTGTAACGCGTTCGCACGAAGGGTTGTACTGTATCCTCCTCAGGCTCGGACTCAGCCCAATCTAACGGCAACCACGGGAGGGGAAAGGGACGGTCCAATTGCTCGTCCAACCATTGCCATCGTTGACGCGGAATCGATTCCACCCGCTTCTCATATTTTTGTTTCTGCAAGGCTTTCCACCCCTCCTCGCCCAAGGCTCGCTTTTTCTCCGCCTGCAACGCCCGCCGCCGCACATTCAACCGATGTTTGTAGGCCTCGTAGGTCCCCTCCTCCTTCATTTTCTGCATCCAGTTCTTTTGACATTGCGCGTTCTTGCGTTTCACCTCATTGCGTTTTTCCTCTGACATGGCATGGTAGCGTCGCATGCCCTCTTGGACCTTTTTGGCCTTGAAGGCCTCGTACTCCCCGTTGGCTTTCATACGCGCCATGCGTTCGTAGTAACGCCGACGGTGAAGGGCTTTCACCTCCTCGATCCCGTTGAAGGCCGCATACTGTCGCTGCCGATACAGTTTTTGATGGATCTTATTTTTCTCGGGGTCCCTCTTTGTTTTTGGGAGCTGGCTCGATCCGGGCGTATCCATGCTCCACTTCCAGCAATCGGGCAGCACACACGTCTGCTAACGCCCGTAACTTTCGGAACGGGTGGTTCTGATGCACCCTGGCACGACGGTCCCGCTGCTGCTGCACAATGCGCTCTCGGTGCCGGTGGTAATAGTCCCGATTCAGGCTGCGTACTTGGTCCGCGTGGGTCGCTCGGTAACGGTTGCAGGCCAGTCGGTTCGCCTCTCGGGCTTTGGCTTTCTGTTCGGGGGTGGTGGCTGGTTTGGGTAGACGTGGTGGTTTCAGCTTCTTTTTGGCCGCCCGCCGTTCACGCTTCTGTTGCAATAGTCTCTCTCTGTTTTTCATATACCACTCGTGCTTCAGTTGTTTCGCCTTCTCGGGATTTTTGTTGGGCATCTCGAACACAACTGACGATTGTCCTGGACGCTGGACTCTATCTAGGGTAAACTCCACCAATCACAGCCCTCGGTCCAGGAATGGTGCGGGTGGAGGGAATCTGGTACCCATGGGGGGGACCACCCCTGATATTCCTCCTGTCGATCAAACCCCTCACCTGACCATCATCGGACCCTCACCTGACGATCATGTGACATCACGTGTTTTGTTGGTATACAAAAACCCCTCACCTGACCATCACCTGAGTCCTTTCTACCATTCTCCTGACGCTCATGTGATATCACCTGAGTCCCTTCCACCAATCTCTTGACGCTCATGTGACATCACGTGTTTTTTTTTTTTTGGTCTATAAAAGCCAGTGTCTGGCGCGGAAGAATTCAAATTGTTTCCTCTTTCATGGCGGACGACCTCTTGTATCCCTTTAGTGACGAAGAGGAGGATGCTCTGTTGGACCGAGCGTTTGACCGGTGGGAACAATTGGGAGGCGGCTCCGCCCGAGGCCCTCTCTTTCAATTCACTATGCAACCCATCGGTCGACGACGCCGCTGGCGCGAGGTGGTGGAGCTGGCGCAATTCAATGCGCAATTACGGCAATTGAGGGATCCTGTCCCTGGGGATAACATTGGCATGGCCTTGACCGAAGCGTTACACCAAGCCATTGAAACGGAACTGGACCGCGAGCAGCGACCCGCCCATCATTTTGTGAATTTTGCCATTACGGCTCATGGGTTCACCCACGCTTATCAAACAGCCAATTTCACCGTGGGGGAGTTTTTACAGCGCACTGCTCGTTTGGATGAGATGTTAGCCACCTTGGCCGGCAAGTTGAGTAGCAATGAAGCCTTCAACCCCGATCGCGGTTTCCAAGTGGATGTGGTGTTTGTCTCCATGCCTGGCCGAGGGTCCGGTCGACGTAAACAACACAATCCTGGTCGACTGTGTCTGGATCGAGAGAACGAGAAAAAAAAATGTATCATCCCCATCCGAAACAGAGATGCCTTATGCTGTGCCCGTGCTATCGTTACCATGCGAGCCCATTGCCATAAAGATCAAGGCGTGGACGGGTTTCGCGACTGGGAGAATCTCAAACGTGGGTATCCTGTGCAGCAACGTCAAGCCCAGGCACTCCATCAGCAAGCAGGGGTGGCTGAGGGTCCCTGTGGTTTGCCAGAACTTCGCCAATTTCAACAGGCGTTGGGGTCTCAATATCAATTGTTAGTGATGACCCGGATGAAACCGTTCTTTCTGATCTTCAAAGGCCCCGCCGCTCCCCATCAGATTCGTTTACTGAAATCCAATGATCATTTTGATGGCTGCACGTCTTTTCCTGCTTTTGTGAACCGTTCCTATTATTGCCTGGACTGTGAACGGGGGTTCAACACCAACGACCGAACCAATCATACCTGTCAAGGGAGACGCTGCAAAGCGTGCGGTCGATTTGATTGTCAAGATTATATGCGCGGTACCCGCCCCACGGAGTATTGCAGTCTGTGTCACCGCAAGTTTTATGGTGGGTATTGCAAACGTCATCATGAAGTCACCAAGCAATGTCAATCGATCAAAATCTGTCTCAAGTGCCAGGCCCAGTACACGGTCGTCCCTAACAAACGTCACTAGTGCGGGCACGCCAAATGCCCCGTGTGTCGGGCATGGGTGCCCATCCAGGACCACAAGTGTTACATTCAACCCGTGGTGGAGGACGAGGAGCCAGAACCAACCGAGGAGGGGGGAGGTGGCATAGTGGCGCCACCCCCTCCCCTGTTTGTTTATGCGGATTTTGAAGCCATGCAGAATGCGGAAGGGGTGTTTGTGGCTAATTTGTTGTGTTATTCGTCCAACGAAGAAACCACCATCCATGGGTTGGACGGGGAGGACTGTGCCCTACAATTGTTGCGCGATTTGGATGACCTGGTTCATGTGCCGGACAGTGACGAGGAGCGGGAGATTCTCGTGGTGTTTCACAATTTGAAAGGTTTCGATGGTATGTTTATTTTGCACGAACTGTACCAGCAACAACGCGAGGTGGTGGATCAACTGACTGTGGGCGCTAAAGTGTTGTCTTTCAAGAGCGGACCCCTCAAATTCATTGACTCGTTGTGTTTCTTGCCCATGCCACTCGCCTCTTTTTCCAGCACCTTCAATTTGACCGAATTAAAGAAGGGCTTCTTTCCTCATTTGTTCAATACCCCCGATCACCAACAGTACGTGGGCCGCATTCCCCCAATTTGGAATTTTACGATCCCGAGGGTATGATGGCCAAAAGGAAAGACGAACTGACTCGTTGGCACGCAGATCAAGTGCGTCGCAATGTGCCCTTCCATTTCCAGCAAGAAATGATCGAGTATTGCAAATCGGATGTGGCTCTGTTGAAAGCCGGGTGTGAAGCCTTTCAGCAAGAATTTGAGCGGCAGGCTGGCTTCAATCCCATGGCCAAATGCATCACCATCGCCAGTGCTTGCAATCTGTATTGGCGCAAGCACCATTTGACCCCCGACACTATCGCCGTCGAACCTCTGGGGGGGCTGGCGAGGGGCCCAAGTCAACCAATCCCTCAAGGCCCTGCAATGGCTGTATTACCAAGAACACCTCCTTCCCAAGCAGGGGGCCTGTGCCGACCGCATTCGACACGTCCGTAACGGGGACGAACAGTCCGTCCGAACCATCGCCAACAGCTATTTTGTCGATGGGTATGATCCCCCGACTCGCACTGTCTACGAATTTCATGGGTGTCTTTACCATGGTTGTCCCCACTGTTATCCCAACCGTTCTGTCAAGCATTATGCGGTGCCGGACCGAAGCGTGGAAGAACTGTATCAGGCCACGCTCTCCAAACGCATGGCCCTGCTCCTAGCAGGCTATACGGTGATCGAAATGTGGGAGTGTGAATGGGATAACTTGGTGCTCACCGATGAAGCCGTCCAACGTTTCCTGAAGTCGTTCGATCTCCCCGACCCTTGTAACCCCGCGAGGCCTTTTTTGGGGGTCGCACCGGCGCGGTGGCACTGCATGCCGTGGCTGGGGAGGGCGAGGAGATACGCTATGTGGATGTGACCTCCCTGTACCCGTGGGTGAACAAGAACTGCCCTTACCCTATCGGTCATCCGACGATCATCACCCAACCTGCCGACCAGTCCCTGGATTCGTATTTTGGATTGGCCACCGTGGACATTCTTCCCCCGGCTGGTCTATTCCACCCCGTCTTGCCTGTACGCTGTGGCCAAAAGCTCACCTTTCCTCTCTGCCGCGCCTGTGTCCAGGCGGAGCAAGCCCAACCCATGTTGACCAGAACCCAGTATTGCCCTCATTCGGACGCTGATCGCACGCTACGCGGAACCTGGTGCACGCCCGAGCTGGTCAAAGCCGTCGAAAAGGGGTACACCCTTATCAAGATCCACGAAGTCTGGCATTTTCCCCCCGAGCAACGCCAAACGGGTCTTTTCGCCAATTACGTCAACGCCTGGTTGAAGTTGAAACAAGAATCCGCGGGGGGGCCCAGCTGGTGTCAGACCCTCGAGCAGAAACGAGACTATATTCTTCGCTACCAGGAACGAGAGGGCATCCGACTGGATATCGCCAGCATTGCCAAAAATCCCGGTCGCAAGGCCACGGCCAAACTGATGTTGAACAGTTTCTGGGGTAAGTTTGGCGAGCGTATCAACAAACCCACCACCGTCACCGTCCAATCCCCCGCCCATTTGTTCAGGCTCATCTCCGATGCTGCTCTCGATATCAGCACTCTCCGCCTCTGTACTGACGACATCCTAGAGGCTGTCTACACCAGTGTCCAAGACAATGCCGTCAAAGGTACCAAGACCAACATCTTTGTGGCGGCCTTCACCACCTGTCACGCCCGGTTGAAACTCTACGAGTCTCTCGACACCCTTCAACAGCAAGTCCTTTACTATGATACGGACAGTGTGATCTACCGATGGCGTCCCGGTCAACCCTCCATTACCACGGGTGATTTTTTGGGGGACATGACGGATGAAATAGATGGGGACGTCATCACCGAGTTTGTTTCTGGGGGTGCCAAGAATTATGGGTACACGACCCGCGCAGGTAACGTGGTGTGCAAGGTACTCGGTTTCACTTTGAACGTCCGCGGCTCCGCCATTCTCAATTTTCACACGATGAAAGACAATATTCTCTCGGAATTAGACTCGCCTCAGGACTCTCGCCGAAATATGAACCTAGTCACCCCCTATCATTTTCACAGGGATCTAGAAAAGAAACAAATTCAAGTGGTTCCGCGCGTGAAGCAGTATGGGTTGGTGTTTGACAAGCGCTTCATCGATGTGACCACCCGATCCAGTTTTCCCTATGGCTACGAAAGGATTGGGGATGAACTCGACCTCTTGTTAGATTTTTAAAAAAGGGCGTGACGTCACTAGGGTGTCACACACGTCCCGCTTGTTACCAGGCTCCCCTCGAGATGTTGATTAAAAAAAATGAATTTTTTGCAAGGTCAGAATTTGTGTGTGTCTGTTCTTTACCCCATAGGTCACGTGAATTTCTATGACCATATATGGGCATTGTGACGTCACTTGGTCACATGACCTCTATGCTTGATTCTGATTGGTTCCCCAACATTTTGCTGCGCTCTGATTGGTTAGGAACCTATTATAGCCTGCATTACTACTATTGTTGTCTTGTTACCATGTTCAAACAATAGCGTAGCTCCCCTATTAGTAATCCCGGGATTCATCCTCACCAGAAAAGGTTAACGCCCACTTGTGGGGGGGGGAGGGGAGGGTACTCTCAAGCATTTTGAATAGTTGAGACAAGCGAAAACCAATATAATATACACACGTATAGAATAATGATAGAATAACGGTACCCTATCTAAGGATCCCATCGGCAACACAAAGGATACCATATTTAAGGATGGAGATCCTCATCCTACCAGGCGGGAGTACCCCCCTGGGGGAAACGCTCAAAACGTCGGGTTTTTTTTTCTTTTCTGACCACCTACCCTTCTCGTAAGACAAAATTAACACTACCTTCTCACTTAGGGAAAAATGTGGTGTTATAAATTTAATCCGTTGCCGATAGCAACACGTCCCTTAAATTCCCTAAGGGTATTCTGCATTCGAGCACTATGTTTAAAAATTCAGTTTGAGCTAGCAGTGGACATGAACAGAAGAATTCAGATTTAGAAACGAAGACCCGGAGATAGTTCACGCTTGTGTAAGTAGTTTTTCAAGAGTTTTTCATGCTTTCAGCGAATTTCTCATCATTTTAGCGAATCCTTCTGTAAATCGCACTATTAATCCTCGAAATGTAGAAGTGAAAGAAGCGAGCCGATTTCGACGCGTGAATTAACTTGAACTGTAAGAAAACTGCGACACTGAGAATTAAATAATGAATCTTGAAGAACAGCGAAACGACGACAACAGTGGCTTAGGGAAGGGATAGGTAGGCAGTTTCCCGGAAACCTTAACTGATCCTACCGGGGCAAGTTTGACTTTATTAACTCAGTGTTGAAGACAAATTTTTGTGTATTTACCGATCTTTGTTTTCCGAATACATGAATAGCATCTAAACAGTCTGGCTATATAAACCGCGTTTAGAAAAATACGAATATCCGGTTGTATTGATATCTACATTTTTAAGTTCACCTCTGTCTTTGAGAACTTAAATTACAGGTAACATGTACAAATTCTCACATCAAGTCGTTTAGCATCTTATTATTTTTTCAGAAGACGATGGTTTTTAGACGTGTGTCTGCCTCAAGAGACCACACAGTGTAAGAAAAGGAACATATACACGCAGCAGGATGTTCATTAGAAAATTAAAGTACAGCACAGAATACTAATGACGTCAGATGACTAATTTGCAATGTTTGTCTGACTTCTGCCATTTTTTCATGATAAAAGTCAGACAAATTGACATTTTAAAGACAAAAAGACAAACAACATTGAGGAATTTGTTTGTCCGGGTTTGAGTTCTATAAATGATACCTGTGCCAGCGCTATCGCGAATGGAGAGCAGGTATTTTTTAAGCAAAGGCACAAAAGAGGGCAGCAAATTCTTATTGGTACAGCTGATAAAGTAATGATACCTGTTTCCTTTTGTTTCTGAGCCATCGAAGAAGATCTCTGTTTGGAACATATTCCATGATTAACATAATGGGAGGTGATTGGATCCAGTAGCCGAGCATGCTCACAATATTAGGGTGTGTCCCGACTTCCTTCATCAGCTCGATTTCCTGAACTAACTGCCTTTTGTCTTGCTCCGTGGCATTTTCTGAAGAAAAGGAAAGACATCTACAAAAAATCTAGTAACCGTGACCTACGTAAATACTACAGGATATCAGCTAGTACTAAACAACTAAAAGCAGATGTAAAGAAAAAAAGAACCAATTAATAAAAATGAAAGTATATTTAACCACTGAAAATAAAACACAGTCAAGGTCCTGATTTCTGCTTGAGAAAAAATCTATTTATTAAAAAAAATGGCTCCCTAAGTTAAGTGACTTAGATAAAACAAAGTCACAAAGAAAAGAGCCGTCAGTTCTCTTCATTTAGCGATCACCAGGCACGACATGTAGCATGATGTAATACTGGATGATCTTTTAGTCCGGAAACTTGTCTCTTTAATTCTAGACGTCACGTTTTGTGTTCTTTAATTGCTTCCCTATTCTCGACCCATGAGCACTTCATCTCCAGTAATATGACTTTCCTTGAGGACCGTTGAGTGTACATTTGTAATCCCAACGCATGTATCCAATTGGCTCACTTTCATTGACTCTGCATAGACAGGGACGTCCCAGTATGCGTTTTGTAGGTGGGTTGCATAAAGGGTTTTCGGCTTACCGTCATCGTCATCACTATCATCATTATCATCATCAAGCTCTAAGGCGCTTTACAATAAATGTTTTCAACTTAAACGACTAGAAAACAGTAACTCGTTTGATTACAAAAATGAAAAATTGTTAAACAAAACTAAGAAATAAAAATAACGCTTAGAAGTTTTTAAAGCTTTAAGATTGCTCTTCGAAGGACGAATATTCAAACTCCATTTTACACTGTAAGTGTTCTGGAAAATCTTTCTAAAGTTTAGGGTCACAAAACAGAAAAGCATGATCGTCCGGTAAAATTTTAACCTTGATCTGGGTGGTGTCACTAACAAGTTCATGGTTGATGATCGTAAACCCCTAACAGGTTTGTAAGTTTGAAACAAATGATGGTTATAGGTCGGACTACAGTAACTCGTTTGATTACAAAAATGAAAAATTGTTAAACAAAACTAAGAAATAAAAATAACGCTTAGAAGTTTTTAAAGCTTTAAGATTGCTCTTCGAAGGACGAATATTCAAACTCCATTTTACACTGTAAGTGCTCTGGAGAATCATTCTAAAGTTTAGGGTCACAAAACAAAAAAGCATGATCGTCCGGTACAATTTTAACCTTGATCTGGGTGTCACTAACAAGTTCATGGTTGATGATCGTAAACCCCTAACAGGTTTGTAAGTTTGAAACAAATGATGATTATAGGTCGGACTTGCATAATTTAAAATCCGCCACTCATGCTCCAAGGGAGGCCGGTGTAATTCTCTAGGTAAAGCAGTAATGTGGTCATATTTACAACCACACACGCGATCAGAGAAAGTTCTCAACTGACTGAGACCTGTGAATAACGTATTTAGGAAGACCACAGAAGAGAATTCGAACGACCAATCTACACATTACGAAGGCATGCACTAACATTTTGGTTTAATAATTTGATATCGTGTCACAGCCCTGAGAAGTAATTATACGGACTGCACTGTTTTGCCATTTTTGACTACAACAGCCCTATATTCAGGTTAACCCATTCATCGTCAGAGTAGTCAAAGGTAGGCTAGATTAAAGCGCTATATACTTTTCAATACATTTAATGACACATAAACTCGAGCCTGCCTAAGACCACTTATAACACGACTAACCCTGGAGCACACCTTATCAATGTGCTGGTCTCACTGAAGGTTTTTGTGTCTACATTGATATATTCATTACAAAACGTCTATCCAACAGTCGATTTAGCAGAGGCCCACGGCGACACTTTGGTTTGGTAAACTGCAAACACTCAGGGAGGTCATTAACATGCATAGGAAAAAATAAAGGACCTAAAATGGACCCCTGAGGTATATCACCCTGTTACTGATTGGGGTATTGAGATGCTGTTTTACACAATATAATAGTTGCTGCCTATCGGATTAAATAATTGAATCCTGTTAAGAGTCACTCCCGTGAATCAGTTAAGCATTGAGACGTCTGTTGAAAGAATAAGTCAACTTTTTGCCATATTCTGAATTCACGCACCTCTTAGAACTTTTGTAGCAACAATACGTCCCTCATGCAAATCCGAACTGTGATCCTTGCGTTTCGAGGATGTCATCTTTTCAGGTAGCCCCCTCATCACGCTCTTATAAACTCTTCCAGAAGCACCTCTTCCCAGTTCCTCCATGGTAGTAACCCGTTCGGGTGGCACTTCTAGCAACATAAGCTGAATTATGACGGACTCACTGGATCAAAGTGCACATTTAATGTAAATGAAATTTCTCGTCATAAATCATGGGCTTGTGGTAGTGCTTAAATCAGGGAGAGCTTCCTTAGTTGATACAGTGTAGTCAAAAGTTATACTGCCTTCGCCTGTAAGAAAGGTCACTTGTGGCCTTCATCATTAATTTTTAGGGTAAGGGTTTGGTACGTCTGGAATTATTATTTCAAACTCCAGAGACGTTTATTTTGGCTTCATGACCATTGTGACCTATATGATAGACATCACAAAGAGCCCTCAAACATAAAAATTAATTAATTCTGTCAAACATGAAGTCTTCTACACAGCCAGCCGTCACTTGGGCCGTCACAAAAACATTCTCTCCAAAATTACATTACTTAAATTTACGTAAGGAGGGGCTTTGCACAACGACCCCAAAAAAGCACAGTAAACCTGTACACAACAGTGCAAACGTTTGGTGCAATGTAAGTTAGTTCCTATGTTTACTGAGTGTGTTTGTTGGGCTTCGCCCCACTGCACATTTTTTAGAGAATAACCTTATTGACGTATTTCAAAAGAAGCACTTGTAGAAAAAGGAATTTTTCAGTCCACCAATCTAAGAAACGAGATTGGAATAACTACGTCCTGGCTTATACTTTAAGAAAGCTCTATGTGGTTGCGCGGTTTTGTTTTGTCAAGTATAAAAAAGACTTTTCTCTTTTGAAGCACGCATATTTTAGCGACCCAAAAGCTGGTGGCTGTATAAATTACAAAAAAAATCACCGATCAACTAACACAGCCCCATAACGTTGGCTTTTGGCGGGAAGCTCGATTCAAATTCCTTTAAGCGGGAGAAGTCGACCGCTATGGCGACGGCGTCCCTCACCTCTTCGCGAACTGATTAACCTCGCTTCGCTTGCTTGTAATAAGTGACAAATTTTTACCCCGTATTAGTGACAAAAAGAGGTCGATTTGGTGCTTGCCAAGTCCTGACGATGCAACCCTGCGAGCAGAGATTTCTCACTTGCATGGCTTTTAGCGTTTATGAAGTCGTTCGCGTCGCTTGTCAGTCGCGTAGTGACAAGCGACTGACAGACGATGCGAACGAATTCGTAAACGCTAAAAGCCATACAAAACAGAAACCTCTGCCCGCAGTGTATGACGATGCAAAAGGCCTTGCTCAACAGATCAACAGGTTACTACAGGAGAGTCTCCAATAATGTTTTTCAATACCATGATCGCGACGAAAATTTCTTTGCAATCCCGTAATTCCGATGGTTATAAATCAGTTTCGGTATCCCACCTTCCGTGTATACTTTCAATCCGAAATCTTGACCCGATTTTCGCTTAAAATCAGAATCCGGTCCGGGAATCCCGTGCTTTAAATGAGGAAAATCTCGTATCCCGAAAGACCTTTTGGCGACCTTTCTAAAGAACAACTCACCAATTCCTGATTTTCGGAAAATTTCGGTGACTGATTTAGTACGGGTAGTACGGGGTGGCTCAGAGTTCATGGGCATGTTTTCACCATCAGCAGCTTTATCCCTCTTTCTTCGACGAATATAGAGGACGACTACCACTACAATAACAGCAACCACAATGAGCGAAACAACCACCCCTGCTACAACAGCGGCCGTGTTGTTCTTGTTGGTGGTGAATATGATAAACCCTTCGTTCTCGTAATCATTATCACTATGAAAAGAACGCTGAAATACGGCGTACTTGGTATCATCGTCAAGCTTTCCGTTTAGATACTTCACAACTAGTAAAAAAAAAAACAAAACAAAGAAACGTTACAGTTAGAGAACCATTGTTCTGTGTTTTAACTCTTACCATGAGAATATCTCGCAGAGGGGCTCTAAGCATATCCACCGAGTCCTTTTTATTTAGCCGGAATTTTAGGGAGATTTTCTTTCAGTAGCAAAGTTGAGAATGTAAAGGCAATGACTTGACAGTTTCACCGTGGAAATAAAGTAACAGTAAATCAACGCAGAAATCAATTCACAAAATGCAGGTATTGCTAATTGCCTGTAACTGCGTTATCCCAGCCAAGCCTTTTGTTTTGAGCCCGGGGGAGGAGTGGGTAGGGAACTAAAAAAAGAGGTTTGGTTAGGGGTGTGTCGACGAGGCCTTTAAACCCTGATCCTAGTTAAAACAAAACCCGCTTATTTCGCTTCCTTGTTGGACAAGAGCCTTTTTTGCATAGCGCAAATACACTTTATTTATAAAAAAAAATCTCCTTGGTTTCTTTGATTTCGAGTGTGAATGCATTTTGGACTTGTAAAAACAGATACCACCATGCATATAGATCGCTCCCTATCGTATTCCCTACATATTCAACCTTGTTCAAGGCATTAGTTACTGAACGATACTTTATTCAAGACACTAACGTTATGGTCACACTATACCGGGGGTCAACTGAATAAACCTTTTGCACGTGTAATTTACAAGTGTAGCTATTGTTTTCAGACTCTAAAATAATGGCTACACTTTTAACTTATACGTGTAAAAGTAAAGCTACCCGGCCTAGTGTGAACGTAGCCTAAATAGTGAAATTTTATACGCTGTTCAAGACACAGTAGGCAGCTTAAGCAACAACGACGAAAACAGGAGTGAAAACATAACTAAAAAAATGAATTTGCGTCCTTTTAACCTTTATCGCGTCTACTTAGAACAGTTCAATTCGTCAAATGTAATGCTTCATCCATGTTCAAATAAAGAAAGGAAAATCTGTCGCCGTATGTCGACGTCCACCACAAAACGTCCCATTGGGAGGTTTCACATCGTAGTCGTGCAGTGGACGTCAAAGAAAAGTACTAAAAGCGTGATGCACGAGCAGAGCTGTTGTTTTGCTCATAAATTCGATAGTTTTTTTGACGTTGTCGTAGTCGTCGTCGTAGTTGCTTAAACTCGCTATTACCGCGAAACCATGCCCTGTTTGGTGTCACATACCTCTTTACGCTAAATAAGAGAGTGACCCAAAGGTTCAGAGACAACTTACCGGCAGCTCTGCGTTTTCTTTTAGGATTGGTTACACCATTTCGTGAGTAGTATTTCCCGTCTCCAACTGGGAATTCTGTTGTGAACAGACCCTTTGAAAACTCGGCAGTAATGTAAGGCTTTCCTTCCTCTTGATCTTCGTAAGTCAGGTCGACTGTTTCGTATTTAGTATCCGCAGTGTTTCCCAGAACATCTTTTTCTTTTAATGGTGTGACAATTATCTGAAAATAGCTACAGAAAGGTCATAGAGAGTTTAAGCTTCACGTATACGGCAAACGGCAAACGTCAGATTCAAGTTGAGAATTTCTCAAAATAGAAAATGAGCAGATAAAAACAGTTCAGAAAATTCTGATGGATAAAAAATTACGTGAAACTACTAATCTATGTGTAGAAATAATAATATAAACAGTAGGCGACAAGCAAAGGGAAAACTCTTTCACGTGGTACAAATTCGCGTTTGGCGTTTGACGTAAACGTGATGCTTAACCTCTCTAATATCATGTACAGTTAGATATCGATGGAATTATTCCCCCGAAAGCGGTTCCTTCGGGATCAAATGAAAGTTAGCTCTGAAACTATTAAACGGCAAATTTTCTAAGTAGGCAACATCGCAAAAGCTACGTCATAGTGCACTTTGACTCGCGAATTATTAGCACGACAAAACAGCCCACACTTTGCGACGCCACTTCTATGGTTTCTCCACGAAATGACGTCTGAGGAATGACCGCAGAAATCTATTTAACGGCTCACAAATTTGCCAACCACTTCATGTAGAGTATAGACCATAAATTAATAAAATGAAACTGGATGGATCAGTTCTGGAGTAAAGCAAAGTACATAGCGGACTTACTCAACTTTTTTGCCACTGCTTAAAGTTTCCTTGTTTACAAACGGCACTTTAACTTCATTTGTTCCAATGGCATCATCTTGAGGCGGTGGTTTCGTCGGCACGGCTAACACAAACAAACAAAAAAAATTTACTTACTTAGAAGTGTAGAATTAATCCATTTTTCTTCATTCATAGGCACTCAAGTTGAGAACATCAACAAAAACAGTTAATGACCAAAAAACACGCTTCACTGGATAATCATGGGTATTTCATGATTTGCATAATTATACTTGTCTAAATTCATATTGACAATGCAGCGTGAGAAATACGACAAATAAGCCACTTCTGAGTTCTTCCAAGCTTCATTTTTCTAAAGGAAGGCCGGGAAGTCGATGTCTCCCAAAAGAGAAAAAAGATATATGAAAGAAAAGAAAAGAAACAGCAACAACGACAGAATCAAGACCAACATCTTGTTTTCTCCACTTAACTAAAAGTTATTGATGTTTTGACGGTTGTAAAGTTAGCCTCATGTTGGGAGTGAGAGTTCTTGCATTATTTTTTCTTACCATAACGATTAATTTCTACAAACATATTTCAAAACTATTTATTGTGGACGATGCGTTATGGAAAACAATCAGTGGATCGATCCAAATCCTTTAAAAGGCTTAAAAGGAGCACCTGGAAGGCGTTTTAAAAGTGACACTTCCAAGGCGTTCTAGCTCTATAAAAAGACCTTTCGCCACTTACGCAGCAAGGAAAGGTAGAGCAGTAGTGACAGCAGTACCGACGCCGAAGACACAAGTGCATGATACGACCTTGTTTTTGGTTGTCGCCTTTGCTCCAAGAAGTTTTTCAAGACTTCAAAATGCCTTTTCCCTTTCTTAAAACCCAACAGTTCAGAATTATATGGGAGCTTAAGCAAAGGTTTTTATGAGTCACTCACGTCAACTAGAAGTGAGGAACTTCTTTTAATATGCCTTGACGCTTACAAATTTGTATCGTCGAGTGTCTTATTCTTATAGAGACGATCTTGCCAATTATTATTTGGGCGTGGCCCAAATAGAGTAATGGAAACGGCTTGTTTTGACGCAAATGTGCAATAGGCACGCAATACGTGCTAACGTAAAGAAGGCAAGTAAACAAGCGAAGCGAGGCGAATGTCTGCCATGCGAACGTCTTGTACAAGGTAAGAGGCATGTGGGAAAGAAAGCTCTGCTTGCACACGGCACTTAATCGCACTTTTACGATCTCAAAAGTTAATCTGACTCCAGTATTTTTGCCTCATCGAAATTTGGAAGTCTGAAGTCCAGGGATGAAATTTATCAAAAATATTTGGAATGTTAACGTCGGGTTTTGGTCACAATAAGATCACAAGCAACGAACCTTGAAACACAGAAACACGAAAAACGGATCGAAATCCACCAATCACAACTCATAAACAATGACCTTTTGAACCCGTTGAAGAAAACGTTCGTTTCCTAAGAGGTCCGCTAAGATGATTGACGTCTGACATTTTTTTGACGAGAGGATCGAAATGCACCAATCATAGAAAGACAGTTTTAATTGCATGTTTCCTAAGAGGTCATCTGAATTTGCTGTTTTCTTTATTTTGAGTCCATTTTTTGTAATTGGTCGATTTTGTTAGGTCGAGTGGATAATCCAATGAGGGACGATTTGGATATCGTTTGATCCGAAATTTTTCGAAGCAACAGTGAGAATCAGTTTGGACAACATTTGGCCGCGGCGTTTCGAGGAACGTGTTAATATATTGTTCAATCGTGTTATCCCGGGTTAAACTTACAAATGCACACACTATTCGCGGTAAGCCCACACTAAAAAATAACACTGAGTGTTTTCGGAATGGGCTGGTCCGCGAACTCAAAGAAAAACAACGGAAATTATCAAGACATTCAATGACATCAAAGACTCATGGACCCCATAGACGTAATAACAAATCGGAATATCAGGAGTGTGGAATGTTGAACAAGTTTGAGAGTCGCAAGATTTGTGTAGCTGGTTATCAGTGTGACAATAGTGATTTTGATTTTTGCCTTGCGGAACACAGCGAGTTGCCTGTGAGAAAACTCTGTTCCGATGAAGGAAGAGACGATTGTCAACAATTGAAACCAAAAGGGACTTAGGCTTCTTTTGGAACTACTGTGATAACTGCAACAATTCTTTTTATTATTTCAATTTTGTTTAGCAGGGTGACGGTTAATGTACTTGTTTTTGTATTGCGTGTTGTGGTTTTTCATACGATGCTGTGCGTCGGAATTTTGCATTATCAGCAAGTTTTGTGTTAGTGTTTTGATGGCAGCGAGGTGACGACAAGAGAAGGTAATGAGCTAGTTGTACAGAAGGAAAATTGTGTTGTGGAGGAAATAAAAGAAGTTGAATTGAGATGTCGTCGTGGGAAATTTATTTATAACAGAACTTACAATTTCATTGGTTTAAACCAGGTTAGTCCATTTATATTTTCGGCATGACAAATTACCATAAAATCGAGATTGTAATTCGAAACTCGCGTTGTTTTCAAAATTTGCATAAATCGGCCGCTGCAAAGAAATATTTAGGTTACAAGCGCTTCAAAATACTGTACCTTCAGAACGGCTTAGCTTTTACTTGTTATGCTATATCTTTCAAAACTATCGATCGATTCTAGCTCAAAACTCTCAAAGCAGCGGTTTAAATGTTAAAGCCCGTGGCTGGTTGAAATCGTCTCTTGTTTGTTTTCAAACGATTTTAGGATGGATCGAATCGACTTTGGATCGATTATCATTTTATCAGCTTGTGGTATGAACGAAACCTTTTTTTTTTCTCGATAAAGTTCACTCAACAAATTTAGAAAGATTTACTTGACTTTTCATATGTGGAACGAACTGACTATTTTATGGAACGATCTGCCTATTTATTGGAACGATCTGACTTGGAACGATGTCAACGATCTTACCATGGAACAAAATGACCGGTTACCGTCATGCCCCTAGCAGACTACCAATGAACAAATTAAAATCTTTGTTACAGAAAACACGGAAAGTGACACTTTTTGTATGGAAGAGTATTCTGAAAAATACACCATTGTCGTCTGAAATTCATTGTTACGTTAAAAGTAGAAAAGGTTTACACTTAAACAGGTACAGAAGTAACAGTAACAGTGTGAGGTTTTTACTTAAGGGACAACTACAAAACTAGTTCGTAAACGAGGGAAGGTGTATCTGTCGTCCAAGCAGCAGAGCACAGGCGATTTAGGTGGAATGAGATATCCAAATAGGCTTCTTAGTAAGAATTTGCCCCTCTGTACATGTAATTATCCATTTTATAGTGCTTAAAACAGTTTGAATCACCGGGTTAATTTTGGCCAATTTAAGCTTTGTACTGATATAGAGAAGAATCCAGGACCTTCAGTTTATGTAGATGCTACAAAAACAATTAATACTCCATACTTTCAAGGAAATGTTACAGGATTTGAGGAAAATGGTGGACAACGATGTGTCGCAATGAGTCTCTGCGCTTTAATTTACAGTAAGATAACAAAGATGACTTCAGTTGATGATATGACTCAAATAATGATTGTTGGTATTCAATTATATTCTTGTCTGTCACTGCTTGCAAGACAGAATTGCCAGGAATGGTTACAGTGTTTGAGCAATTTTTCCACCTTGAATACAGTGACAGTTATACTTGTAACATCCATCACTACTTTATATGCCACTCACAGGTTACAGCATTTCAAACACTCTTGGCACTGAACTACAACTCATTCATTTTAACGGTGGCAATTATTGGTGTTGGTATCTACAGCACTGAGGCTGGGGGATATAATGTATTTGATTCTCATGCTAGAGATATGTATCATAACAGTCATAGTCAAGGGACATGTGTATTGTTGGAAATACCAACCATGCATAAATTAGTACAATATTTTTAGACTCTACATAGAAATGAGGATATATATGAACTTAAAGGTGTACATATTGCCACCTTTGAACCTCATCTTTTCTCAAGCAATGTTGAAAATTGTAGTATATCAAATGTTAATAGTTACCAATGTTCCTGTTAACAGTGCAGCCCTATAGCAGTTTATGCAATGTGATACTCTCTTATTAATTCTTGTGGATACTGGACTTAAGGAACTTTATTTGCCCTTGTTAGTAACCGGAATACACTGTACAAAGTTATGGGTGTGAAAACACATCTGTCAGTATCAGTGGAGCTGAGATAAACCTTACTCTCCGGGCTGTAACCACTTATGTCATATGTTGCAATTTGGCTCCAAGCATGTCTGCATTGAAGATGTGCATATTTTCAAACATTGTCGTGAAATGACACTATCTCTGTTGTGGATTGGGACATACTGTATAAGCTGTGCGGTTCAGCAAACCAGTGCAGTAAAGGATTTGTCTTCTCTGGTAAGATATGATGACAGTTCTTTAGCAGCAATAAGGCATGTTCAGAGTATCATACCCGTGGGACGACCACGCCCAAATATACGCTCACACAGCGTCTTGTTTTGGGCGAAAACACTGCTCATGAATGCAAAAAGTCGACTTTCGGTTGACGTGCGTCGCTCAGAAACGTCTTTGCTTAAGCTCGCTATAATTCGATCTGCAACGTGCGCTCCCAAGTGCGTCTTGAAGAAAAAATAAATAAATATATAAAATAATAATAATAATAATAATAATATGGTAATAGTAAAAATAACAATAATAATAATAAAAATAATAATAATAATAATAATAATAAGAAGAAGAAGAAGAAGAAGACGAAGAAGAAGAAGAAGAAGAAGAAGAAGAAGAACAACAACAACAACAACAACAACAACAACATCAACAACAACAGCAATCCGGATAAGAAATGTAGCTACACCCTCTGATAAAACTACCTACACCAAGGTTTCCAAAAACCTTTCCAAGTATAAAGATCTGGAAATCGAAATTACCAGAATGTGGCAGATGAAGAGAGAAATAATTCCAGTGGTTGTAGGTGCGTTAGAGGTGATTAATAAAGGTTTAGAGAAGCTTGTCAGACAAATTCCAGGAAACATCAATAATTATAATAATAATAATGATAATAATAATAGTAGTAGTAGTAATAGTGGTAGTGGTAGTAGTAGTAATCTGGTGCGCAATACCAATAAACGTATTGTTTTGTTTACCGTCAGTTGTAGCCGTTTTAGTTGCACTAGGTCGTCGTCCCTCGCCCTTTGAAGTTCCAGCCACCATCCAAAACTTATATTTTGCCTTCTGCCTCAACCCATTAACAGTTGCACTTTCAGCTGATGCTTTGACTTCCACTGAGTTATTTTTGTCCTTCTCCACGTCCCTGAAGTGTATGGTGTAATACGTAATAATGCCATTCCTGGACTCGGGAGGAACAGGTTGCCATTTCAGAAGAACGCTGGTGCTGGTTATTGCTTCTGCACTATACAATTCAGGGGCAGCTGAAGGTACTGTAAACAGATTACGTGGTTTTAGGGGCCTGTTAATAAGTGGTGGGCTAGACCGGTCGAATCGGGATCTCAGCACTGAGCAAGGCAGCCCGCCTTCTCAAATAAATACCACGACAACATATTACAAGAAAACAAGGCATGAGCCAGCCCTGTAAAGCAGGTCAGCCTACCTAACACGGCTGGCTTACCTCTTACAGTGAAACCTCAATATAACGAACCTCTACAAAACGAAGTCCTCGGTACAACGAACGATTTTCTTCAGCCCAGCCAAAATGGCAATAAAATGTGAGGAACAGAACCTCGATTTAACGAACTACTTGTTATAACGAACACAATCCAGAAACGCAAACGTAAAATATACCTCGATATGAGGAATAAATGTCAACATGTGACCGAAAGATAGCTAAATATGAATACCAAACAGACCAACCAGGGTAAAATTTATGTCTATGGTAATTTTAAGCAGTTTTGTTTGCCTGTCCTTGTGTTTCTAGTGCCGTAGCTATGTACAGCTCTTAACTGAGATAATAGCTTCGTATACAAATGTTTACTACAGAAACTGTTTATATCCGGAAATGCTGGGTGTTGAAAATAATGATTGACTATTTAACAGTTAGTCGCCCAAGGCGACATGAATATCGGCGAATAGTCACCGAGACGAAGTCGAGGTGACTATTCGCCTATATTCACGTCGCCTGAGGCGACTAATTGTTTTAGTATAATTACTTTGTTGATTATTCGAGAAAATAAAATGATTGTTCAATTTCCGACTCCGAAACATCAACAAATCTGGCTGCTATTTTGAAAACTGCTAGTCTTCAATGTTATAATCACCGCGCGTTGATTATAGCGGGATGAAGCGAAGCTCCTAGCCAATCATAGCCCTCTATTTTCGATAATCATCAATGTAACTATACTAAAACTCAATATAACGAACATTTTGCTTTCTTCCCCAAAAATTCGTTAAATCGATATTTACGATATAACGAACCCTAGATATAACGTACAAATTTCCCCAGTCCCTTGGCACTTCGTTAAGGTGGCTCGACTGGATTTTTTGGGGTTGATACCTCCCAACTTTGAGCATTAACTAGATCGGCATGAGTAAAGGTATGGAAATATTGTTACCACAACTGTATTATATAAAGATGAAAATTTCTTATGATCTGGGTTTTATTGCAATCGGAGTCGCCATGGCAACGTAATGACGCCATTACGTTTTTCATTTATCTTTGTGTTTCTCTGTTCCAGGAGTTTTTTGAAGAAATCGCTTTAGGGATTATGTACCTGCTATAATTGCCTCCATTATGGCGTAGTTTGAACAAATTCTATGAGAGCGTTTTCGAAATATTTTGAAATATAGTTTTAAGGATAATAAAAACAGTGAAATAGCATGCTACCTACACAATTCGCTAATATTTTAAGAAAATGATAAGCTTTGGAAACGAGGCTTCATCTCATAGCGGTTTGATTCCATTGAAAACTGCATACGACAAAAGAGGGGAATTGCTCTGGGCGATCGCGAGTAAGAAGAATTTTATTAACTTGCATTCACCTGCTTTTGATACAGTTTTTGGACGTAATTTGGTCCATGCCTAAAAATTTCGCATTTTTCCAAAAACCGCTCGATAAATTTTTAAATAAATTCGACAATCCCGAGATCAATTGTCAAGGAATATTCCCTGCAAGTTTCAAGAACACTGAAAACAGGGAAGGCTTTTAAATAGGGCCTCAAATATTGCCAATTTTCCCCCCAAATTTTGTGTTTACAAGTGAGCGTCCTCATTATTCACTGGCATTGTTTTCAAGTTTCATATACACGTGCACATTTAGCCAAAAGATAGAATTTGCATCAAAAAGGACCCTCGGTTAAATCTTCGGGATATGCTAATTACCGGGTAAAGAGACTAATGATATATTATAACATCAGAGCAACTCTTTGTGAGAGTTTCTGTGATGTTATAACCCGAGTAAGATAATTAAGAATTCCATCCTACACGATGAGCCGTGACGTTCACCGTTTCGGCTCTCACTGCTGTCTGTGACGACAAGCCAATTATAAGCATACTCCAGATATTTCTTCGGAAAGTAATCGAGGGTTCTTTTTGATGCAAATTTATAACTTTTGCTAGTTGTGCACGTGCATATGAAACTTGAAAACAATGCCAGTGAATAATGAGGGCGCTCACTTGTAAACACAAGATCTGGGGGGAATATTGGTTATATTTGAGGCCCTATTTAAAAGCCTTCCCTATTTTCAATGTTCTTGAAACTTGCAGGGAATATTTCTTGACAATTGATCTCGGGATTGTCGAATTTATAGAAAAATTTATCGAGCGGTTTTTGGAAAAATGCGAAATTTTTAGGCATGGACCAAATTACGTCCAAAAACTGTATCAAAAGCAGGTGAACGCAAGTTAATAAAATTCTTCTTACTCGCGATCGCCCAGAGTAATTCCCTTCTTTTTTTGTATGCAGTTTTCAATGGAATCAAACCACTACGAGATGAAGCCTCGTTTCCAAAGCTTATCATTTTCTTAAAATATTAGCGAATTGTGTAGGTAGCATGCTATTTCACTGTTTTTATTATTCTTAAAACTACATTTCAAAATATTTCGAAAACGCTCTCATAGAATTTGTTCAAACTACGCCATAATGGAGGCAATTATAGCAGGTACATAATCCCTAAAGCGATTTCTTCAAAAAACTCCTGGAACAGAGAAACACAAAGATAAATGAAAAACGTAATGGCGTCATTACGTTGCCATGGCGACTCCGATTGCAATAAAACCCAGATCATAAGAAATTTTCATCTTTATATAATACAGTTGTGGTAACAATTTTTCCATATCTTTACTCATGCCGATGTAGTTAATGCTCAAAGTTGGGAGGTATCAACCCCAAAAAATCCAGTCGAGCCACCTTAAATCGAGGTTCCACTGTATAAACATCTAAATGCATTAAGTGCCACCTCTGTAGTTTTACTTATATGAGGTAAAGGTAATAGCGCACACGAGCCAAAGGCCCAAACGACCAAAGCTTATCCCAGTTTCCTTAGCATGAAGCATTTCTAGAAGTACTGCTACCCCCCTGGACGGGATGCTAGTCCATCTGAGGGCTACCCCACCTTCCTGAAGCAGTATGTCGCCGGTACCCATTTTTACAACTAGGTGAAGAAAGACAAAGTGGAGTAAAGTTTCTTGTCAAATAAAAATATCTTGACACGTAACTATTCAAATGTCATTTTCTGACACTGGCAGTAATTATGCAGTTAACGATTTAACGAAATGAGGCTGTAGAAGGACAATTAAACTCGACACCTTGTTGCTAACTTAGTAGAACTAAAACTAATGAAGATAGTATAAAGTACTCGTCTAGTAATAACCAAAGGTTACGGAGTGCAGGCGACAACGATCGTAGGTCAAAACGCTTTTGCTCCCGGGCTGTGCTTTGCATATGTTTCACGTGACAGATGGTCAAAACTAGCGTGATCAGATTACGAGTGATAGTAGGTCCAAACGCACGTGATCAAAGAACGTTCTGTGCATTCCATGGAAGTCCAAACGAATGCTGGCTACATACATGCGACGCATGCATAATAACAACTTGGAAATTAGGATGGCGGGCTCCTCTTGCCGCCAGCAGTAAAGATTTTTTTATGGGAGGCTCGGTGTTCTCCCGCTTAAAAATAAAATAGAATAAAATTACTTATTGATTTCTTATACGGCTGAATCCGCAAGCGGGAAAGATAAAGTGAATCCTGCGTTCTGATTGGCTATCCGAGCGGTAAGGTGGCCCATCTTGCCAGTTCCGAATATCCCGCGTGGGTCCCGCAGAGAAGTAGTTTTCTTTTAGGCCATACAACACATACTGTATTGACCAAGCTTGTTCTGTCAAGATGGCTGGATAGTGGCCTCGTGCTTTTTCGCGTTTTTATTGACCGAGACCAACTCGAGGTCAATAAAAACGCAATAAAAAACTTGGCCAATATCTAGCCATCTTGACCCCATTCTTGGTCAACAGAGAAGAGACGTCACGTTACCATGGTAGCACTATTTCTGGATGACAACAAAACCAACGACGACGGCGACGACAAGGACAACGGCAAAAATAATACGTTTATATTAACAAACAACAACTTTGCACGTGCATCACTCTATTTTGTACATTTCTCTGCCGTCGTTACACCACTACGACATGAAACTCCCTAATTTCACGAGCACGCTTTATGGAGTAGGTGAACACAACACAAAAATTGTCGCTTTCTTTAACTAAACCTAGATAATGATAGATACGGTCCCAAAGAAAGTTTCGCCAAGATTTGCCAAATTAAATGAAACTGAATAAGATCGGTGAAGTTTTATATAGTGCGAATAGACTTTTAAGTGGCTTTATCGTTTTGTTGTCATCTAAAAATTTTGCTTCTATGGCAACGTGACGTAACGAATTCTCCTCTCTATAACGCCCTGATTTCTTTATCCTATTTACTTACTGTCTTCATCTGTTCTTGTAACAATTGGGTTGCTCTCTGGTCCTTTGCCTATTCTCGTAGCAGCTAATACTTGTATACTGTATTCAGTGTACTTAATGAGATTTTTCAACTCATACTGCTGCACGGAAGCAACAACTCTGTGCTCGGACCTCTGCTCTTTTTCTACCCTCTCCCAGATAACAGTGTAGTACTGTATTATGCCATGCCGCTTGTCTTTAGGGACTTTATCCCACTCCACTAAAATTGAAGTTGAGCTTGTGAAGTTCGCTCTGACATTGGAAGGAGCGGCTCCAGGAACTAATAAAGTAAAGGTAAACATGCATTAACTAAGGTGATGAATTGTTCTTGCCACTTAGGTAGAAAAGAAAGTAGATAAACGGAGAGATTTATCCATAAAAAAATGAGGTGCTAGGAGACCGAGAAAAAAAAATCAATTACAAGGAGTTGACAGGAGTTGACCCCGACAGTTTATCACTGTAAAAACATTGGAAAGCTGATGTTTCGAGGGCGTTACGGAGGACAGCGCTTAAAACATACCCTTTTTAACCTTTTAAAGAGGAATATTGACTTATCCACTCACTTGATATAACTGTTTTTATACAATAAAGAAGTATAACAGCAGGCCCCAGCTGTTCAGAAGGGTCGATAACGCTATCCGGTGGATGACGCAATTGGTCTTTCAAACACTTCCCCCCTAACGAAGGGCTAGTGCTTAGAAAGGAGAAAGCCGCGACGGTATTTATCTTGCTGTAGATCCTACCACGTTTTTTTTTTTTTTCAAGTTTTGATAAAGACCAGTACGCGAATATTTATCTACAACGCGGGAAAGAGCGCCTTAAAATGAGGAAACAAACCAAGTTTAACAGTGATACGTTAAAAGCGAGCGAAGATATTGCTGCACATAGTTCAAAACTAGGCGTCTACTAATATTGACAGGAGCGTTCTTTTTAGCTGTGTTGACGGATTTTCGGTGGTCCCAGTCAAACGTAGAAAGAAAAAACCGTGGAATGGTCATTTCCTACTGGTAAGTACTTACTAAGTTGGTTGAGTATGATTGTCCGGGTGAACGTAGTCCTAAATAGGACTGTTGTTGTTGACAGTGACTGACGTTTCGACAACCTGTGCGGTAGTCATCGCGACTCTGAAGATGACTACCGCACAGGTTGTCGGAACGTCAGTCACTGTCAACAACAACAGTCCTATTTAGGACTATGTTCACCCGGACGATCATACTCAAACACCTTATGAAATGACTCCTGGGTTCAAACCTTTCACAGAAGATACTTACGGTCTTCATTTGTAGCAAATATTTCCGGATCGCTGTAAGGTCCATCTCCTTTGTCAGTAGTCGCCAAAACACTGACGTTGACTATATTATTTGCCGGATTTTAATTTTTTTTTCTATTTTCTTTACTAAACAATTGCTACCCCCGCAAAAGGGCATCCTTTTATGGCCGATACGGCTGCTATTTTATTCATAAATAGAGCCTTTGAAATACATGTAAGAGTGCGTTCGATTGATCGTATTCCAAAAAGGGTTATGGTTAGCACATAAATATCGATAGATGAGATCATGACATCAGCCTGAGCATCGTTAGACTAATTAACCCGAAAAAAACAAACAAACAAACAAACAAACGCTGACACTGAATGCAATAGCACTAATAATAATAATGATAATAATAATAATAATAATAATAATAATAATAATAATAAAAAGTGTTGTAAGACTTACTATCTTGGTCTGTTCTAACAATAAAAACAAAGGCAGGTCCATCTCCTTTCGCTGTAAATGCAACCACTGAAATATTATATTCAACAAACTCCTTCAGTTCTCTTAGGTTGGCCCGACGATCATTAGGACCAGCTGTTACAAATCCATTGTCATTCTCTGTCAGTGACTGGTACGTTATATTGTAACCAGTAATAATACCATTCTGTAACTCAGCTTTCACTTCGTCCCACGATACTGAAATGCTGGTTGAACTGGAGTTACGTCCACGAACGTTTTGTGGTTTTCCATCAGGTTCTGATAAACAAATATAAAGTTAATCCTGGTACTAAAGTAAAGAACAAGGAAGCAAGAGGCACATTCTAATATTGCCGAATTTTATATATATATATTTTAAATTTTGTTTACTGAACAATTGCTACCCCCGAAAAAATGCGCATCCTTTTAAGGCCGATGCTGCTGCTCTTTTATTCAGAAATAGAGCCTTGAAATACATGTAAAAGTGCGTTCGATTGATCGTGTTCCAAAAAAGGTTAGGGTTAGCACTTAAACATCGATAGATGAGGTTATGATATAAGCCTGAGCGTCGCTATACTAATTAACCCGAAATAAACAAACAAACAAATAAACAAATGCTGACACTGATTGTAATACCAACAATAATAATAATAATCAAACAAAGTGTTGTAAGACTTACTATCCTGGTCTGTTCTAACATCAAGAACAGAAGGCGGCCCAATTCCTTTCACTGTAGATGCAAACACTGAAATAGTGTATTTAACAAACTCCTTCAGTCCTGTTAGGGTGTACTGACGAACATTAGGAGCAGTTACTACTTCTCCATTGTTATTCTCTGTCTCTGACTGGTACGTTATAATGTAACCACTAATAATACCATTCCGCAGCTCAGCCTGCACTTCTTCCCACGATACTGAAATGCTGGTTGAACTGCTGTTACGTCCTTGAACGTTTTGTGGTTTTCCATCAGGTTCTGATAAACAAGTATAAAGTTAATCTCGGTACTAAAGTAAAGAACGAGCAAGCAAGAGGCACATTATAATATTTGCTGAATTTTACATTGTTTTTTTTTTTTCTATTTTGTTACTGAACAATTGCTACCGCCGCAAAAGCGCATCCTTTTAAGGCCGATGCGGCTGCTCTTTTTTTCTCAGAAATAGAGTCTTAAAATACATGTAAGAGTGCGTTCGATTGATCGTATTCCAAAAAAGGTTAGTGTTAGCACATAAACATCGATAGATGAGATCATGACATCAGCCTGAGCATCGCTATACTAACCCGAAAAACAAAAAATCAAACGCTGACACTGATTGCCATATCAATAATAATAATGAAAAAGTGTTGTAAGACTTACTATCTTGGTCTGTTCTAACAATAAAAACAGAGGGAGGTCCATCTCCTTTTACTGTAAATGCAACCACTGAAATATTATATTCAACAAACTTCTTCAGTTCTGTTAGGATGGCCTGACGATCATTAGGACCAGCTGTTACAAATCCATCGTCATTCTCTGTCAGTGACTGGTACGTTATATTATAACCAGTAATAATACCATTCTGTAACTCAGCTTGTACTTCTTCCCACGATACTGAAATACTGGTTGAACTGGAGTTACGTCCACGAACGTTTTGTGGTTTTCCATCAGGTTCTGATAAACAAATATAAAGTTAATCCTGGTACTAAAGTAAAGAACAAGGAAGCAAGAGGCACATTCTAATATTGCCGAATTTTATATATATATATTTTAAATTTTGTTTACTGAACAATTGCTACCCCCGAAAAAATGCGCATCCTTTTAAGGCCGATGCTGCTGCTCTTTTATTCAGAAATAGAGCCTTGAAATACATGTAAAAGTGCGTTCGATTGATCGTGTTCCAAAAAAGGTTAGGGTTAGCACTTAAACATCGATAGATGAGGTTATGATATAAGCCTGAGCGTCGCTATACTAATTAACCCGAAATAAACAAACAAACAAATAAACAAATGCTGACACTGATTGTAATACCAACAATAATAATAATAATCAAACAAAGTGTTGTAAGACTTACTATCCTGGTCTGTTCTAACATCAAGAACAGAAGGCGGCCCAATTCCTTTCACTGTAGATGCAAACACTGAAATAGTGTATTTAACAAACTCCTTCAGTCCTGTTAGGGTGTACTGACGAACATTAGGAGCAGTTACTACTTCTCCATTGTTATTCTCTGTCTCTGACTGGTACGTTATAATGTAACCACTAATAATACCATTCCGCAGCTCAGCCTGCACTTCTTCCCACGATACTGAAATGCTGGTTGAACTGCTGTTACGTCCTTGAACGTTTTGTGGTTTTCCATCAGGTTCTGATAAACAAGTATAAAGTTAATCTCGGTACTAAAGTAAAGAACGAGCAAGCAAGAGGCACATTATAATATTTGCTGAATTTTACATTGTTTTTTTTTTTTTCTATTTTGTTACTGAACAATTGCTACCGCCGCAAAAGCGCATCCTTTTAAGGCCGATGCGGCTGCTCTTTTTTTCTCAGAAATAGAGTCTTAAAATACATGTAAGAGTGCGTTCGATTGATCGTATTCCAAAAAAGGTTAGTGTTAGCACATAAACATCGATAGATGAGATCATGACATCAGCCTGAGCATCGCTATACTAACCCGAAAAACAAAAAATCAAACGCTGACACTGATTGCCATATCAATAATAATAATGAAAAAGTGTTGTAAGACTTACTATCTTGGTCTGTTCTAACAATAAAAACAAAGGCAGGTCCATCTCCTTTCACTGTGAAAGCAACCACTGAAATATTGTACTCAACAAACTCCTTCAGCCCCGTTAGGTTCTCCTGACGATCATTAGGACTAGCTGTTACAAATCCGCTGTCATTCTCTGTTAGTGACTGATACGTTACATTGTAACCAGTAATGGCACCATTCTGTAACTCAGGTAAGACTGGCTCCCACGATACTGAAATACTCGTTGAACTGGTGTTTTGTCCACCCACATTTTGTGGTGCACCATCTGGCTCTGATAAACAAATTAAGAGGTAATAAGTTTACTTATAATCGTGCTGTTCGAAGAGTTAGGAAAGTTATTTCGTTGCTACTAACGATGTTTCTTGCGCATTCCTTGGATCTCATTTTGGTTCTACAATACAGTGAATACCTTATTTTGCCTTTTTTTTTTGCCGCCGAGCATCAGCCGGCAGCAGACCATATTCTTGAGCGATTTGAGATTTTTGGTTCATGGTTCAATCAATCTGTGACTTCAGCGCTGTGCAGTCAGCGGTTTGTTAAAGCAAGTGCTTAGCTGCCGCGCCTGTTTTTCTCCTGTGCAGAAATCGTAGTCCATCGGATGTTTGCTGTCTTTTTAAACGACCTAAACGGTAAGAACAGTTCAAGAACTATCGTACTGAACATTTTTTTCGTTGTTTTTTTATTATTATTCTAGGTTTCAAGATTAGTTGCTCCCGCAGGGATTTCGCCCAGAAGGCGAAATCCCGAGGAGGCACTCTAGTAACTCGCGCGTATATTAAGGAAAGTACTTACAGTTGAAATATACAGTCATACAGTCAATATAGAAAAAATCTCGATTTGCTTGAACAGGGGCCTCGAGGAATCGGTAGGTAATTATGACGTTTCTATTGTTTGCGCCCGCAAGTACGAAATGGTTAGGATGACGTCAAACACAAAAAACCCCGAAGGAACAGCTTTCACTAGGTAGATTTTGTGACTAATTGTGCAGTCACACTTCGATACTCTTTTGGGTTACTTGTTATCAGTGACATTCTGTGGAGCAGTTGTTATGAAAGTTATGGACCAAAAGACACTCGTTAAGCGCAGGTGAAGTTATAAGGTGGGCAGAACAGTGTATATTTTAACACTAAGTGAGCTTGCCAGACACGAGTTCACAAATCTTTGATTGGAAACCTTCAGCTGAACCTTGCCAGACACTCTTTCTCTCTCTTTGACCGGAATAAGACTCGGCCCAAAACAAGCAAGACGAGTGAATGATTCAACAGCTAGCTTATCACTAGCAGAACAATAGACGATTACAGAAATTCGCCGACCACCAAATTGTGTGCTGACTTATTCCCTGCTCACAGACGTCCTTCCGCCATAAAGTTTAAAATAAGACTAGAATGCGCGAGCGTGAATTGATCAAACGTCCTTTTAATTTCTAAGGCTTACTTTCCGGCAAATGAAATGAACTAAATGTAAAAAGTGAAATAGAAATACCGAAAAATAAAACTTCTAATTAACTCTTTTCTTATGGTTTAGAATAAACTATTCTTGAAACTGAGAATGCTTATGTTTTGATCAAAGCTGTGCAAATCGAACGGAAACTGTGCATGGAACCTTGCGTTTATTTCCTGTATTTATCTCACCTATTGTATGGAATATGTGTGAACATCTTCATTATGAATCGGTATATTTCAAAGAGCTACCCAAGGAGCAAGAATACTATATGCAGAGCGGGGGCAGCCGTAGTGTCAACTATTACTAGTTATAGGGAGTATTCTTTTGTCACACAGATTGTTATCTCGGGAATCAGGATTGTAAGTTGCATAACTGAACGGCATGTGCTGTACATCTACCTGACCTGAGAATAAACAAGTTTTGGCCTTTACGTGATTTGTTCGAAACTCTTCTCGTCATGTGGACGATGATTGTCCGATGAGGAAACAGCCTATCAGCACTGCTGTTGTTTTAGAATTTAGTGAATTATTTAAATTATTAAATGAAGTACAAAATCATATTGAAACTTTAGTGGTTACCTGAATGAAAGCATACTTGTCATTGTGATCGGTTCATTTTTTATATTTCGCTCTGAGTGTTTCATAATTCCAACAAGTCTAAGTTATAAGCGTTAATAACAAAAGTTCATATGTTCAACTGTTCTACATACTCTCTTTGTCCTATTATTCGCATCGCAACTAACGGCAGCACTTCCCTCAATGAGAACTTCTAGTCCTACTGAAATACGATATGGCATTATCGCTCTTCCCGTTACCCTAGCTGTTTCCCAGGGGTAGGAGACATTCTGATCACTCAGAATCATTAAAGAAAAACTTTGGGCTAAAGAAATAAGAACTACAATACCGCTGAAAAGTAAGTTACCATCCCCTCGCGAGATGCGAATCGCGTCGCCTACTACGCGGTTTTCGTCGAGCGCTACGCGATTCCTGTAGTGTGGGACACGATTCTCGTAGCGCGCGATGGCCTAAAGACGCGACTGGTAACTTACTTTTGAGCGGTACTGTATGTTGACTAAAGCGCTCCACGTTTTTACCTGAAGCTGTGGGCAAGCAACAGTCAACCAGTCTTGTGTCATATTGCCATCTATTTAAGCATGGTCTTGTTTTATAGGTTTCTTGCGGTTAATCGGATATCATACTCCAACTGAAAAGTGACCGGTCGTTTCGCTAAGAAACGAAACGAAAGTTTCACAAGCATATGCCTCGTTCTTTTAGCCACAGATCAGACGGAAGAAGTAAGAGAACCGACCTAACACGTAAGTGAAATGACTTAAGACGTTAGCGAACCGGACGTTGAAGAAACGACTGTGAATCAGTTGAAAGACTGCATTGTTCAACGCCATCAATAGATGAACTTTTTTTCTCTCCATAACAGTATAAATTTGAATTGGGCAATATTGCAAACCTGCAAAGACCGTCTGTGAAGCTGCAGCAGTAACCTGACAGTAACCTCTGCAATGGTATACTTACTGTCTTCATCCGTTTGCACCGTGAAAGGTTCGCTCTTCATTCCACCTCCTTTTAAAGTATTGGCGAACACCTCAATTTTATATTCTGTATTCTTTTTTAGTCCTGTGAGAGTTACTTCCCTCGTTGGAGCATTCACTACCTGGTTTTGCTGTGGCTTGCCCTCAGGAGTTACTTTGTAATTAACAGTGTAACTCAGTATAATTCCGTTTTTATCAGTATCCGGCACTTCGCCCCATTGTACCAAAATGCTGGTAGAACTCAGGCTGCGTGCCGAGACGTTGCCTGGAGGAGCGCTTGGCCCTGAAAAGGTTTTTAAACAATAATAAAATAATTATTTACATCACTGGGACAACCACTGAACCGTCTTTGATTAAAAGATCTTGGGGCAAAAACCTGTTATCCCCCCAGATTTTGCAGTGAAAAGAGGGCATAGACTTTCACCAAGTCGACTCCTTTTTTATTGATCAGGGCCTAGTTGTTCAAAAGGTAGATAACGCTATCCAGTGGATATAAATCTCTATCCAGTGGATAGTGCAATCGGTTTTCCTAATGACTTATCCGCTGGATAAGGATTCGCTATTTACCTTTTGAACAACTGGGCCCAGTACTACAGGGTAAAAATTCGTTAGTGACACTAAAGCGAGCAAAGTGAGCTTTAATAAGGTTGCGAAGCGACCCAACCAGGCGACGAAGACGCGCGTCTTGTGAAAGTCTTACAATGTCGTCGCAAACTTGTCAGAGGACAGAGAGTCTTTCTTTGATTATTACTGGTTTGTTATGCAACATATTTAACTGAGCCAAGACATCTCAGTCCTGTGTAGAAGAATCGTTCAGGCCTCAAATGTTCAAAAGCTGAATAGTACTATCCTTCATAGCCTGCGTAGCAAGCGTTTCCGTGCGGTTTAGGAGAAAAGAACGAGGAACGAGAGTCAAAGAGCGGGGAGGGGGTGGGGAAGAAAGGAAGGAAACGCTTGCAGGCAATTCCCGGGATTTTGAAAACCAACCACTTGGCCTGTCATGCCTGAGTTCGCCCACCGACATTTGATGCTGTCATCAGCTGTCACAAAATGTTTGCCCGATAAAATGTTTGGCTTTCAGTGGAGCGGAAATGAACTTCAGAGGACGCGTATGTGAACCCAATAACACGTGGACGGCGTTTATGATGAAATATGAATGAATCCGAACAATCAATACAGGCTTTGGACATTTGTCTTTTTAATCCGCCTAACAGAACAGTCTGTAAATCACTATCTGAGAGAATTCAACATCCCTCAAAACACTAACGAGCTGGGCCCAGCATCATTGCAGGAAAACATTGCATTCGAGAACAAAAGAAAATCGCTTTCAGTTTTTCAGATGAAACTAAATTAAACGACCTGAAACCCTTATTTAGTCGCAAGAAGAGCCATACGTTTCAAAAGAGGTCAAAGAAAATGTTCTTGCATTGGAGGGCAAATCTTGCCGACCATAATAAACAACAACCACTGAAAATTAATATACGTGTCACGTACCATGCCGTCCTCTCAGCATGAAACAAACCTTTGATCGACACATGTCAACATTGTTCGACTAACCGAGCCAATCAGGCGCTGTGTTCGCTGGCGAACGAAGGTTTTTGAAAATCGAGGGGTTTGTCTGCAAGCGTTTCATCCTTCCCTTTCCCCTTTCCCCACTTTCATTTTTTGGCTCTTGTTTCATTTCTTGCGAGGCCAAAACAGAGAATCCCGTTCCGCGGTCTTTCTTTGCTCCGAAACCAAACGGAAACGCTTGCTACGCAGGCTATATCCTCCAAAAAGGTCACTAATCAGTGGATAAGTATTAGGGAAACGAATACGCTATCCAGTGAACAGAGATTTATCTGGTGAATAGTGTTGACAACCTTTTGAACATCTAAGGGAAGGGACAGGTCTATAGCCGGCATTTCAGGGGCACCCAACGAGAGTGTAGCTCAAAACCACTTAAACATAGCATTGTTGAACGTAGTTTAGTATTTAAACGGTAGATATAGGCATATTTAGATCCCCTAAAAATCTTTCATCTGTTCGGATTTCCTAGCTGAAAGTCTAGTGATCCGAAAATTATAGGGATCAAAACTTACATTTTCGAAAATTTCAGCCAAGAAAAAGGCTACCGAAAATTCTAGGTGACCTTTTTAGGGTAAAAATCCGTTAAAAATGGACAATTACACCATTTTTCAGATGTTCGAAAATCCTAGGAGGGGCAGGTAATCAAGAAATTTTACAACAAATGTTCTGAAAATTCTAGAACTCAAATCGTCTTCCGAACAGATATTTTTCCGAAAATTGACGTTGGGTGCCCCTGGCAATTGTCAGCTTATTATAGAATGAGCAATATTAAAACCTGGCATCACAGAAAGAAAGGCTAAGCAGAATCCATATTAAGCAAAGCGTTGGCAATGCATAAGTGGGGGTTAAAAGATGAGGTTTCTTGTATACTCAGTAATTATAATGTAAGTACCATGTAAGTAGTATTTTAGTGGACAGGTTTCTTCTAATTAGTTTATTTGATCAACTCAATACATAGTGCATGGATAGAGGACAGTATTAGAAACACCTGTGTATTACGTAGTAAGGTATAAAAAGATTGAGATTGTAAAATGTTTTGCGTCATTAAAAATATAACTGAAACGGACATACAAGTAGGATTATTCTAGAGACAGAGAACAATATGGGACAGAAAGTTTTGCCTGGTACATGTAATTTTCAGGGCTCTCATTAAGTTTTGAAGTAGGCATCTAGGATAGCAAAGAAGGTGGCTTGGCAGTCGATTGCTGAAGCCAGAAGGCATTTTAAGGCTCTTGCTCTCTCACCGTACCCTTTTTCCCTAAAGAGTATAGTAGGCGGCTCAAAATTAAGAGTGTCCAGTTTTTAGCTGGTTGCTGGCACTTACTGAGAACCTTGCACTGTACAATTTCAGTGGACTAGAGTTACACACGCTGTATCCACCTCAAGTCCCACAAGATAATTTGAGTGTTTCCCACCTCATAGAGTGAATTCGTGTAACCCGTTTCTTATATGTTAATGAAAAACGCTAAATGCTAATGAGTAGAGCAATTGAGAAGACGAGCACCAAACTGAAACCACTACTACAAATTCCTAGTTAAAGTTGGAATCATGTCAGATGCTAATTTTACACTGAACGCCAGAGTTTCCCCCATGTTTCTAATAATAATAATAATAGTAATAATTTATATAGTGGTATTCAGCTACTCTTTCATAGCACTTTACAATGATTATGTTAACGTACAACCTAAAAGCTAAAAAATAAAATAAAATACCGAGATAAATTAGTTACAAAGCTTAAAAAAATATATACATTGTACAAGAAATGAAAGTTAAAAATCTAAAATCTAAAACTACTAAGATAAAATTACAGATAATGAAAGAAATAAAAACGTGTATTAAAAATAGAAGTTTAAAATCATAGGCTTCTTTAAAAAGATAAGTCTTTAAATGTCTTTTAAAAATAGCGATTGATGGAGATTTACGAATGCTAAGAGGCAAGTTATTCCATTGCCTTGGCGCAGCAATGCTGAACGCCCGATCTCCATAAGTCATTAGTTTAGCCAGTGGCACAGTGAGCAGTTCATGCCCACTGGAGCGTAAAGACTGAGAGCACCTACGATGGCTCAGGAGACTAGAAATATAAGAGGGTGCAAACAAATTTGCATGTCATGATAACTCAACCGCTGGATGAATAACTGAAAATTGTCAAACAATCGATGCTGCAATTTCTGTCTGGCTGTGGCAACTGAAAACTGCTACAAAAATCAGCTAAAAGAGAAGCTGACTACTTTTGCCTCCTACGGAAAATTCTTGGTAGAGATATCTTACCAATTGTTTTGGAAAAGTGCAGTACATTCCAACGTGAATTACCCATGAGTAAAAAAGCATGGTCATAACGATATTGCGTGCCTCATTAGCATATAAGAAACAGGTTATACGAATTCACTCTGATAATTAAAAAAGAACAGATAAAAGTGCTGATACATGCTGTAAAACAAGGAACTAAAATGGCTACAGTATAAATTAATGAACACCAGAATAAATCGTACTTACTATCTTCGTCTGTAATGACAAAAATGGGATTACTTCTGCTGCCACCTCCTTTAGAAGTAGACGCAAACACTGTGATGCTGTAGTTGGTAAATTTGTTCAACTGAACCAATGTAATATTTCTTTTTGGAGCAATCACCACCACATCTAATGAACTACCATTAGGCAACTCTGTGTAGGTGACTGTGTAGTTCACTATATTGCCATTTTGATTGTCTCCTGGAACTTCATCCCACTGTACAAAAATGCTGGTAGAGGTTACACTGTTTCCCATGACATTAGCTGGGGCAGCATTTGGTACTACAATAACAAAAACACCAATATACAAAAAATTATAGCAAATATTCTGAAATAATGGAAAACAACTACATTGCAATTAAAAACCCTGTAAAGGACCATCATGAAGCAGGAAAAGTGTCATAAAAGTTATAGTTAACTGGACCTGGCTGCCGGAATGGGTTCTTTTGAACAGAAGTTTCATACGGGGTTTTGTCAAGAGTGTCTATTACAAGAGCTTTAACTGTAGTATAAATTAAAGCTGCAAATAGCAGCTGGACATCCATCAGACAATATCCAACTAAAATTAGCTCTTGTTTGGCCGCTTCCCTTAAACGTTGAAGACAATTACCGGACAGATTGATCAACTTCCAGGGACTGTACATTGTACACTTCATCACAATGAAACATTAGCTGAACAGCTGTTTCTTTAAATTAAAGAACTATAACTTTCTCAGGTGGTGACCATAACAAAATCTATGGGCACTTCCATCTAAATTTCAAACCGGAATTTTTGTTCAATAGAAAGCGCCCTATGTGTGTTCCTTAAAGGAAAATGTACTTTACATTATTTTTAAACAAAAGAGCAGCAAATTTACAGGTACACTGTAAAACAAGAAAACTTATATTACAGAAACGTCATTATAAATAGTAACCTGAAAAAAAAAACTTTCTGAGGGTTGTCCAAATTTCAAGGAGCAGGAGAATTAGCCTGCAGTGTAGGCGTATTTTGGGTGGGCGAAACCTTGTTTGTGTTCGTGATATTGTTGTAGCCGCCATCTTTGATGTTATGAAAGTGGAAGATTGGGGAGAGTAGAAATCTTTGACTCGCCCCATCTCCTCCTCTCCTCGGGAAGGTTCAACATGGCGCTTTCGCGAGCAAATTGCGCGTTAAAAGAAAACGCCTGCGCTGCAGGGTACAGGAGAATAAGAAAAAGTAGCCGGCACTGGGGGCCAGAGGCCCCCTACCAGCTGTGGAGTCTGTGAGCCACCTGGGCCCCCATCAGGGTGTAGGGGTGGCACCCTGTTGGGGGTCCAGGGGGTGAAACCCCCGTGAGCAAAACAGACTTGAGGTTTTCGCCCTTGCTAAAATTGGCTCTCCTGAGGCGGAGAGCAATGGTAACAAGAGAAGTATCTGTATTTGAATGAAAATCATTAACCCATTAGTTTTAATTTTCCATTTCATTATTCTCCAAGATGCCATGTCCTAGTACATGTTACATCCATATATTTTTATTTACACAAAACACATCAAAAATCATGAAATATAACTTTCCGTGCATGATTAAAACAATTTCTTTTTCTTTTTCTATTTTGCATCTTTTTAAATATTTGTTTTTATGCTTTTCTCCAACAATTTACAGCCAGTGAAAACCCCAAGGTAGCCGGCAAAAGCGACGATCACCAGTGCATTTTGACAACCCTGTGACAAACCTACCACTGTTTTCTCTGCGGAATGCTGCCTGAGGAACAAGCACAGAAACTCCATACTAATGACATGTCACTATCCAGATCTGGGTAGTGCTTCAGTGATTATCTGAAGCAAATTCCCTCACTGAGGACTCAGCCAATCAGAGGTACTACCCAGATGTGGGTAGTAATTTTGGGGGAAACTAGTGGTGGTGGTTGCGCAGAATGCTGGGTGTTTTTTAAGGCTTGAGAAGCAACAGAAATTTTATGTAACATTTTACCTTCTTCATCTGTGGTTGCGGTGATTGCTGAGCTAGCAGTACTGGAACCAACATTGTTAGTAGCAAACACCCTAATATAATATGTTCTTCCAGGATGAAGGCCTACAAGAGAAGCATTTGTGAAGGAGCTTGATACTACACAGCCACTACTTGGTAGCCCTGGACATGTAGCTTGTGCAAATGTCTGATTATCTGTACTGATCTCTACAGTGTAGTTAAGAATATCACTGTTGCCAGGTGTCCAGGAGATGTTCACAACTCGTGAGGTCTTAGCAATAACTTCAACATTCTGAGGTGGACTTGGCACCACTACAAAAAGAAAATAGTGCTGCTGTTACTGATGAGTACTTTTCACTTTAAAGAGACTCCTATCATGTCTATACAACACCTATTTAAGTGCTCAGTCAATGGTGGAACTTATCTGGAGGTCAATACAATTAACAGACCTTCCTTATTTGTAACTTGTATATGCAACATGGCTTAATAGACCTTTTTACCGATACCGCGGCCATATTGAATTACTTAGATTTAAGGAGTATTACGGGATGCCCAGGGGGCATGAGCACGATCCGATATACTCGCTCAGTATTTACCCGTGCTTTCCGGACCAATTTTTTTCTTTAAGTTTTCCTAGAAAAAGATTGTAATAGGAAAAAAGATCGTTGTGCCTTGTTTGGATGTAATAATCATCGCCTTTTTCCCGAGAAATATACAGTGAAGTTCTATTTTTGCTGGAAAAGTGCACGTTAATACTGAGCGAGTGCCCCCTGGACATCCCATAATACTCCTTAAATCTAATAAATTCAATATGGCCGCCATATCGGTAAAAAGGTCTATTACTACAACAAAGTGACAAACAAAATTAATGTAAGGGGGTCAGGGGAGTATACAATGCAGTGACAAAATATGTCTAACAATAATAAGAATATTCTTTTTTAATACTGTGAAGTTAAAGTGAACATGATAGATGGTAATATAAGAGCTCTCACCAGCATTTTATGACCACAATACTTATCAAATTTTTCATAGAAACAATTGACTGAAACGGAAAATTTCTAATGTCACGCTGTCGGAACCAACTTATCTAACTTTGATGAAATATAAAGAATGAGTCGCAGTTGTTGCTGAGCATTTGTTCTCTCCTCACCCAAAGTTGAGATTCACATTTATTTGCAAATGGTTAATGCGTGAATCAATATTGGGGAGGGTGCAGATGACAAGCCTTTTACAAAAAATGTGGATGAGTATCGCAGTGACTTTGATACCTCACATTGGTATCTTTATTTCATACCAATAAAATAGTGAGGTTACTCAACCTCATTCTACATTGCCGATGAAGTTTGAGCGATTCAAAGGAAATATTCTTGAATATTTGTTTGAAATTGTTTCTCTGAGTTCTGGAATTTGTTTGCCAAACGTCTTTACAAGAACAGATAAAAACCCTTTTTTGGAAAATAAATAAATTGTTCTAACTAACCTTGTATTTTAACTGATGCAGTAGCGGATGAGCTATCAATTCTGTTTGTAACAACACAGGTATAATTCCCAGAATCACTCAATATACTTTGGACAAGTGTTAACTGTACTGTGCTGTCATTGAAATGAGCAATATTCGTTCTTGCTCCAACCACTACAGAACCATTCGCGGATATCACAATTCCATCTTTTTCCCAACTCACTTCTGATACTGGAGGTGATGTGTTATAATGACAAGTCAGTTGTATTTCATTTCCCTCCACCACAAACTGTTGTTCCCCACCATCAATTGTTACTTCCGGAGCAACTGTGATAAAAAAAAAATGTTGGACTCGGTAACGACTGTTCCATCTTATTAATACAATTAGGAATGCTAGAATGTTAACTTTAATTTATAGCTCTGAAATTCAAAGCCTCAGAAAACTGTTTTAACAAAAATCAGCTTCATTTCTGTGATGTGATAAATATACATGTATACCCTTAATATACTTTCTTCAATTTTTGTTTCAGTTTCAATTAATTTTATACTTGGTAAAGGTGTTCTTACAAAAAGATCCACAAAACCAACGAGTACACGTAGCTGATGTATTTCCATCATTACATCTAAGGCCCAGCGCTGTGCTCTAGCAGAGCTCAGTGGCCCCTGGTGCCTTATAACTTTTGCCCTCAGGCGACAAGAAAATCTTTGATTTTTCATATAAATCATATGCTGGGCACCCTAGATTTTACAGTTTCAGAGCACTGGGCTCCCTTCAATTTTCCTTAGAGCACATCCTTGAAGGCCTAATCGTGATACTGATGCTGCATGTAATAGATATTCACAGCATGAATTCAACAAAGGCCTGCCAATGTTTTAATGCTTTATAGTCAAGAACAGACCAACAAGTTGATCTAAGTATAAAATATTATTGAAAATGTTAGCAAAAAAGTGAAGTACAGGGAATACCATTTGAATATACATAAGCTTATCATTGTATGTAAGCAAAATAAGACTTATGTGAACAAAATATCAATACTATCAAAGTTAGAGAGTTAAAATATATGAAGAATTAACTACTGTTGCAAAACTTCAACTGAACAAAGTTTCCTTTTCAGCTTTATAACCGAATCAAAGGCCAAGAGGAAGAAAATTTAATAACAAGCGCTAAATAGTCTTAAAATACTCAGAATACTTTGATTTATAATTGTGTAGTTCCAGAAAATATCCAGACCCCCACCACGGAGGGAATTTCACTTGGGACCCCCCCACCTTCCTGGATTTTCCATTTTTGCAGGGAACTGATGACCCCCCACCCCCTCGGAATTTCCACAAGTGTGACAAAGACCCCCCAACCCCTCTGGAAAAGTTCATTTTCACGAAGAAAGACTATTAAAGTAGAAGAATGAGGCCATTTATGGTTAGTACGCAACGGTTTCAATCAGAAGCTTGTATGCTTCTGTTTCCATTTATTTGAGTGATCTTGCAACTTTAAAACACACTACACCACCACAAAGTAACCTGATCCGCAATTTTTGCTCATCTCTTACTTTAAATGAAACAGAGAAAGTTAATAAGTCCGTTATATTTGTGAATTTACCTTAATCAGGGCAAGCTTACGATTTGTTATTCGTCTTCATCGGCGTAATGTTGATAGATTCGTGAATTAACGCCATTTCGTGCGGGAATGCAGAACAAGTCAAACTTACGACCACAAAATTAATGCAAAACAAAGAGAAGAATAAAAACTCTGAACTCTGAAATAATAACAATGAATACCCCCTGCATCTTGAAGGGAAACCAAGTTCAATTTACTGTTTTTCGATCGACTGATGCGACATGATGCGCGATGGCCGTATAAATGTTTGGTGAAATCGACATCATTTCAGCGAGGATTCGATCATGAACATGCCACACCTTCAACTACAAAATTAAGGGAAAATGAAAAGGAGAATAAAAACTCTACATTTTAAAATGGTTACAATGTATAGATGCGATAAAACGAGTTGTAGTCGGTCTAATTCCTTTGAAATTACATCCAAAACGCTTTTGGAAGAAAGGAAACCTGGTTAAGATCAAAAGGAACAATCTTAAGTGATATATTTCAAGTTATTTATGTCCTAAAAATGATCTACCAGGTCGGTAACAAGCAATGTTCAAACTCAGGTCAAAAACGAAATGATATTGACCCCCTGGAAAGTGATTTTATGGTCCAACCCCCCTCCCTTCTGGAATTTTCTGGGCTTCTGACCCCCCCACCCCCCTGGAATTTCCAATTCCCTCCGTGGTGGGGGTCTGGATATTTTCTGGAACTACACATTAAAACATTAATTGATCATACATTCTGGAAGCTTTAATACATACATGACAGTGCACCTGTGTACAACGAAAGAAAAGTTGACTTGTACGTAACTCGATTATCTCTTTATAAGCAATAAAATTATTATTATATAAGAAATGCAGTTTCTCTGTAACAAAAATTTGTGAAAGATATGGTGTAGCGCGGTCTTGAAAACGCTTACCTCCAACAACGATATCAGAATAGAGTTACACCGTGAGAATTCTTATAATAGACCGACGAAGAGTCGTTTCAGCTTGCCTATGCGTTGAATTTTTCGGTATAAAATGTGCGGAGAATTTTTAAAATATACATCTACAGCAAAAGAGGTTAGACTTTAAGATATAAACGGCATGATTCAAAAGGTGAAGTACACCTGACTGTAAATACACAAATTAACGTAAAATTATTTCCGCTTTGTGAATTCAACGAATAAGTAGTAAAAACTTTTGGTTTCAAAATCGAAAAGAGTTATTACCTTCACTAATAACGGGCGAATGGAATACCAAGAGCAGAAAGAGAGAAAACCAACAAGACGAATTATATTTTAGGACGATTCTTCCTGCAAGACGTTCGTCCATATTTTGAAAGCATAAGTTGACGGAGCTGAAATAATGTTCCTCTCCCCTCCCCTGAGCGGAAATCGAAAGCGAGGGTGGCAGTTGGCAAAGTACTCGGTGAGGTCACGACTCAAAATAAACCGTACATTTCCATAATTAATCGCCCTTGACAATGTTAAGATTTGTCGAAAATTCGTAACTTCGACGCTATTTACGTTCATTTCTAAATTTCTTGAGTTCAGTTGAAAAGAACGACTTAGGAAATAAAGGATACAATTGATAAGAAGCGAATAAATCGGCTCAAGTTGTCGGGGCAACACACAAGGAAATATCACGAAGGGATAGTTCGAGACAATCTCTTGACGTCACGCATTCCTTTCTTAAAGAAGGTAAAAGTCAAAACAATGACATATATATCAACAACTTAAGTTATGTTTAATAAAATAACAATAGTTTTACTTTTCCGAGGTTCAGTGTTATGCTGTTTTATTATTACTATTTTACATGTTTTGGCGTGAAACTAACACGCGATAAACTTTTTACTCAAGGTGACGACCCGACCATTATAAAGCCGGATTAACCTTTCTTCACACAAAAACAGATCGGAAGTTCTAAAAATGGAGTTTTCAAACCATTTTTGGTAAGGAACTTGTGTCTTATGAGTTATTTCTAAAAAAAGGTCTCTTAATTTTCGCCAATCATTTACAAAATATATAATTTGCTTCTGTTAGTTTCAGCCTGGGAAAGAACGGGACGGCTTCCGCGATCTTCAACCTACTACAAATATGGACAACGGGAATGAACCGGAATCGGTTCTTTATACTTGGCATTTTTTTGCTTTTCCTTTCTTCTTATTATTATTTATTCATTTTTTCAAAATAATTAATCTCCGTTGGAAAAAAAAAATTAAATCAGTTTTGCTTCTATTACATCCGGTTTTTCCATTACAAAAATCAACAACTAACAAGGACTGAGGAGATGTTGAACCTTTGAAAAGTTTGTATAACTTTAAAGGAAACCGAAAAAAAAAAAGGCTTTTGCTAATCACACCTTGGTGTTAAAGGAGCTGTGTCATGGTAGTACAGTTCATTTTGTTTAATTTTGCCAATTAATCGCCCCTTAATCGTTATGGAACTTGCATAGAAATTACACGTGAATGACAAAATCAGAGATCCGAGACAAATAAATATGCAGGGTTCTCAATAGAAGGCGGCACCCGGCGATTGATCGCCGCTTACTTTGGGATTTATAGCCGCTTACTTTGTGTTTAAGTCGCTTTTCTTTGCTTTGTTTTGACACCTCTGGCTTTGCTGAAGAGCCTCCTACTTTATCAGTGATCACCTCCTATTTAAAAATCTATTGAGAACCCTGAATATGTCTCCTGAGAATAAGCAGCAGGGATCAGGATCATCTTTGAAAGACTGTTAAGCTGAACAGTTTTCAAAAACCCTCATTTCAATCCGTTTAATCTTCTTCAGTTTTGCCCATCCGTGGAGTATGTTGTTCCTATTGTGATATTTTAACCTTCCTCTAATGTTTTAAACGGTTATTTTAGTTTCTCCTAATTTAACGAGTATTTTGTAATTTCCTAATTGCCTCACAGACATATTGCCCAATGTCTTCTCTAGTCACATTCGTTAAAGTGAGCTGTTTGCCGTCTGATGACAAACTGATTCTTGAACCGGTAAATAAAGCAGGACCGATTTTGGTCCATCGGAATGAAGGTGCAGGATTTCCAGTTGCATTACAAGTGAAAGTAACGTTATCCCCTTCTATCTGTGTCGCATTTTGTGGATGCACAGAAAACTCAGGTTGATCTGTGATAAACAAAGATATATACAGAACAGTAGTGAAGTAAACGTTTTATTAATAATACGGAAGGGAAAACCGGAGCTCCTATAGTTGTCCCTGATAGCTGGTTAGTATACTCATGCGCACGGTAGCATTTATATATAATGTGTAAGCTCAGTAGCTGTGAAACCGAACCCTCATGAGCAAAATTCGAATAAACTAATAGAGAATCAGTCTTTTTCCGATCCGGCCTGGTTTGATTGACATAATTGTCGATGCAGCAATGCAATGCAAGTCACCTATTATGTAAACAGCTTCAAATACAAAGTGGTACTTACAATGCACTGAGAGTGTTCCAGCCAACGAAGTTGCAGAACCGATACTGTTATTGTTTGCCACACATCTGTATTGCCCTTTATCTGACCGATAAACATTCTGTATTTCTAAAAAGTGAACTTTTCCTGAGTTTGATTGGCTTAGATCTGGATCCGCTGTGATGTTAAGAGTCACGTTATCTTTTGTCCAGTCAATGCTGGGTTCAGGGTTTCCATCTACAGTGCAGTTAAAGATAGCGGTCTCTCCCTCTATTTTCACGATATTGTCAGGATGTTTGGTGAACCCAGGTGCATCTGAAAGGGGAAAAGTACAAGACTACTACTCAGGACGAGATTTCTATCTAATTAGAATGTTCAGAACTACTTTTTGATAAAAAGAAAGCCTGTGGATGTGAATTTATTTAATAGAGACCTTTAGCATCAGGTTTTTCATGGAAAACCGCAAACCACAAAATGTCACGTGACCACGGCCTTGCGGTCACGTTTGCAGTTTACAGTTTACTTTTGAACCGCGGGAAGGGCTTTCAGCAGTAAGTAGCTGTAAGTGATTTACGGAAAGGATTTTTGCCACTAAAAATTGTACAGCCTCGCGTTTAAAAGCACAAACTAGCTTTTTATATCCGTTTGTAATGTGTTTGTTGGATTTTTGATCTCGAATCAATGCATTACTCCTTTTTTATGGCGATTACAGTAATAAACTTCGACTTGATCAAAAACAACACGGCGGCACGAAGCAATAAACGCTTAGTTCAAATCGATTTTATGTTCCTTTCTGCCTTACTAACATAAGAAAGTTTTCTGTTCCAATCCAGAGTCAAAATTCTTTTTCTATTTTGTTACTGAATTCATAACTTAACTCAGTATTTGTTTAGTTCCCATTTTTAACGTATAACTGGGCGAATTTTATTTTTTTTAGATATATATATATTTCTTTGTGATTAGGGAGCCCAGGCTTCATAAGCCTTTTGGTTTCTTCTGGGCTCCCTTGCAACCTTACAATTCCTTTATATATTCTTGTATTGTATTATATTTTGGCTGAATAAAAATGAACTGAACTGAACTGAACTGAACGCCTTGCTAAAATTTGAAATCTCGCAGCAACGTGAAACTGCAAACGCGTAAGTGCAAACTGCGGCAAACTGCGAGTTGGAATGGTATTAAGGTGATGCTACACAAGACGACTCGCAACGACAATTTTGAGCGCATCACAGCATAGCAATGTTGGAACAATGTTGCAACTATTCGAAACAATGTCGTAACAATGTTGCAATGCTGCGCTGCGGGTTTGCTCCTGCTTGGTTTAAAAACTACAACGGTTTTGAATGAAACGCCTCTCCCCTTGCTGCTGGCTGATGGCGGTTTTCTTTTCCAGTTTGCGTTGTGATCCTAGTAATCAGTTCAGTTAAGTTCAGTTTATTGTTTTGCAATAAAACATGTACCAAGAAACGAGAAAACCTAACTGTTTAAAAACCTAATGAGGAGGAAGCCGAAGGGAAGCCACTTGGCTGATAAAGAATTGGCTCCCTCAGTAAAATTATAAAATTATATTAACAAAATTTTTAAAGAATTATAGCTGCAAAAATCAATGACAGAGATACAGTAAATCTCTAAGTGTAATACATGATCGTATTAGTTACAGTAGTAGTATAGGAGGGATGAAATTAACCTCTTTTGGGGGGGGATCTCATTTAGGTGGGGGGAATAAATTAACGTCGCTGACGTCATAGGCTATTGTATTGATCTCATGAATAAAATGCGCAGGAATCTCATTAACTTGCGGTGGAATCTCATTAACATAAGGTCGTGTGCTATTTTAAGTTGCTTTAGGTTTTCTAGTTACTTTAAGGTCGATAGACGTCTTCGTTTTCTATTGGTTAGTTAGAAAATAAGAAAAGTTTTCATTGGTTAATTCATAGTGCCTGAGGAGTAAAGTCAAACTTGTCTCTGACTTAAAATCACTGAGACGTAACGTAATTATGCAAGTCCTATTTCCTGCTACTGCGATTGTCCTGGTTCCGGTTCACTGACTTTTGGCGGGCAAATCGTGCATATTAATGAGGGCAAAGACAAACTAGCTCTTGCCTATTTGCTGCTGCTGTGATTGTCCTAGTTCCCGTTCACTGATTTTTGGTGGGCAAATCGTGCATATTAATGAGGGAAAAGGCAGAATAGCTCTTTTTTACACTGCAAACAATGTTTTACTTACCCCTCTCCTTTTCACAATTTTTGTTATTTTCCTTCCGCAATTTTTTTATTCCCATTTTTCCCTCCTCCTCCTCCTCATTTCTATTGTTTTCCCTCCACCACCACCACCACCACCGCCACATTTCTATTGTTTTCCCTCCACCACCGCCACCACATTTCTATTGTTTTCCCTGCTCCACCACCACCACCACCACATTTCTATTGTTTTCCCTCCACCTCCACCACCACCACCACCACCGCCACCACATTTCTATTGTTTACCCTCCACCACCACCACCACCACCACCGCCACCACATTTCTATTGTTTTCCCTCCATCACCACCACCACCACCACATTTTTATTGTTTCACAGAGAATTCAGGGGTACAGGAGGGGTACAGGAAGGGTACAGGAAGGGTACAGTAGGGTACAGGAAGGGTACAGTAGGGGTACAGGAGGGGTACAGGAAGGGTACAGTAGGGGTACAGGAAGGCTACAGGAGGGGTACAGGAGGGGTACGGGAGGGGTACAGGAAGGGTACAGGAAGGGTACAGTAGGGGTACAGGAAGGGTAGAGTAGGGGTACAGGAGGGCTACAGGAAGGGTACAGTAGGGGTACAGGAAGGGTACAGGAGGGGTACAGGAGGGGTAAAGGAGGGGTACAGGAAGGGTACAGTAGGGGTACAGGAGGGGTACAGGAAGGGTACAGAAGGGAAAACAATAGAAATGTGGTGGTGGTGGTGGAGGGAAAACAATAGAAATGTGGCGGTGGTGGTGGTGGTGGAGGGAAAACAATAGAAATGTGGTGGCGGTGGTGGTGGTGGTGGTGGTGGAGGGAAAACAATAGAAATGTGGTGGCGGTGGTGGTGGTGGTGGTGGTGGAGGGTAAACAATAGAAATGTGGTGGCGGTGGTGGTGGTGGTGGTGGAGGGAAAACAATAGAAATGTGGTGGTGGTGGTGGTGGTGGTGGTGGAGGGAAAACAATAGAAATGTGGTGGTGGTGGTGGTGGAGCAGGGAAAACAATAGAAATGTGGTGGCGGTGGTGGAGGGAAAACAATAGAAATGTGGCGGTGGTGGTGGTGGTGGTGGAGGGAAAACAATAGAAATGTGGCGGTGGTGGTGGTGGTGGAGGAGGGAAAACAATAGAAATGAGGAGGAGGAGGAGGGAAAAATGGGAATAAAAAAATTGCGGAAGGAAAATAACAAAATTGTGAAAAGGAGAGGGGTAAGTAAAACATTGTTTGCAGTGTAAAAAAGAGCTATTTTGCCTTTTCCCTCATTAATATGCACGATTTGCCCGCCAAAAATCAGTGAACAGGAACTAGGACAATCACAGCAGCAGCAAATAGGCAAGAGCTAGTTTGTCTTTGCCCTCATTAATATGCACGATTTGCCCGCCAAAAGTCAGTGAACCGGAACCAGGACAATCGCAGTAGCAGGAAATAGGACTTGCATAATTACGTTACGTCTCAGTGATTTTAAGTCAGAGACAAGTTTGACTTTACTCCTCAGGCACTATGAATTAACCAATGAAAACTTTTCTTATTTTCTAACTAACCAATAGAAAACGAAGACGTCTATCGACCTTAAAGTAACTAGAAAACCTAAAGCAACTTAAAATAGCACACGACCTTATGTTAATGAGATTCCACCGCAAGTTAATGAGATTCCTGCGCATTTTATTCATGAGATCAATACAATAGCCTATGACGTCAGCGACGTTAATTTATTCCCCCCACCTTAATGAGATTCCCCCCCAAAAAAGAGGTTAATTTCATCCCTCCTATACTACTTACAGTTAGGCTAAAAAAAAGCGAAAGAAAAAAAACACCTGAGAAAAAAATGAAAAAGAAAAGCACAGATAAAGAATATCTCTTAAAACCATAATGTTGAAAAATCAAGCAAAAGTATCCTTACATTGTACATTTAATGTGGAAGAGTTGGATTGAACTTTGTTAACACCATTCGTAGCCACACAAATGTATTTTCCGCTGTCTCCTCTGTCCACATTCGTTATAGTTAACTGCTTTTTATCTGCGTTAAAAGTAATTCTTGAAGTCTTATTCACAACAGAATCGTCTTTCGTCCATGAGAATGTGGGTGTAGGATTTCCGTCTGCATCACAGGTAAAAGTCACATTCTCCCCTTCCTTCTTTGTCTTATTTCGTGGATGAGTAAGGAACTCAGGTTGAACTGTAATTAAAAGAAAATGCAATTAAAGTAGAAAAATAAGGGAAAATACCAAACGCTAAATAAGTCTTAAATAGTCTTATAATGACTTTTGTTCCCCTCATTGCGCAGATAACTTGAGCTCTTAGGATATCACTGTAATAAGTAAAAGCATCCATACTTTGAGGAGTTAGAAAATTTTAAAACACTTGATAGCACAGCATGAAAATTAATTATTTGTACCTGAGCAACCTGTGTAACCGGCGCGCGGGAGGGAAAGAAAGGGGCCCCTTTTTCAGGCTTTAGGTAAATGAAAGGGTGAGGATTTCATCAACTAAAGCAAATAAAAGATTTGGGAAATCTGTCATTGCGTTCTACGAAAGGAGCTAAATGGGCTAAAAAAGGCCAATTTAAAGGTTTGATGGACAGGGAAACTTCATGGATTAGGGAATTATTCATCTTTTAATAAGACCTCTTGTTGCTTTGTTTGTTTCCTTTCTAGACTATATGTGTAAGAACATAGGTAACCACACTAAGGTACCAGAATTTTAAAACAACAATGAAATGCAAAAAAACAAAAATCATGCATTTTATCAAAATTGTATAATAAAAAGGACACAACAGGTTAGAGAGTATTTTTAGCAATAATTAGGTAATAATTATAATAAGTAATCTTACATTGTACATTTAGTGTAGCAGAATCGGACGGAACTGTCTTCACATTGTTAGTTGCCTCACAGACATATTGCCCACTGTCTTCTCTGGTCACATTCGTTACAGTGAGCTGTTTGTCGTCTGATGACAAACTGATTCTTGAACCGGTCGTTAAAACAGAACCGTTTTTGGTCCATCGAAATGTAGGTGCAGGATTTCCAGTTGCATTGCAAGTGAAAAAAACGTTACCCCCTTCTATCTGTGTCGCATTTTGTGGATGCACAGAAAACTCAGGTTGATCTGTTATAAACAAAGATATATACAGAACAGTAGTGAAGTAAACGTTTCATTAATACGACGGAAGGGAGAGCAAACACGCGAAAGGAGAAGGAGCTCCTATGTTTGTCCCTGATAGCTGCTTAGTACTGCGCACAGTAGCATTTATATATAATGTATAACCTCAGTAGCTGTGAAACCGAACCCTCATGAGCAAAATTCGAATAAACAAATAGAGAATCAGCCTTTTTCCGATCCGGCCTGGTTTGATTGACATAATTGTCGATGCAGCAAGTCACCTATTATGTGAACAGCTTCAAATACAAAGTGGCACTTACAATATACTGAGAGTGTTCCGGCCAACGAAGTTGCAGAACCGATACTGTTATTGTTTGCCACACATCTGTACTGCCCTTTATCTGACCGATAAACATTCTGTATTTCTAAAAAGTGAACTTTTCCTGAGTTTGATTGGCTTAGATCTGGATCCGCTGTGATGTTAAGAGTCACGTTATCTTTTGTCCAGTCAATGCTGGGTTCAGGGTTTCCATCTACAGTGCAGTTAAAGATAGCAGTCTCTCCCTCTACTTTCACGGTATTGACAGGATGTTTGGTGAACCCAGGTGCATCTGAAAGGGGAAAAGTACAAGACTACTACTCAGGACGAGATTTCTAAGTAGAATGTCCAGAACTACCTTTTTGATAAATAGAAAGCCTGTGGATATGAATTTAGTCAATGGCCCAAACTTTGTAGACATTTTTTTCCCCGACAAAAACTACAGGCTTTGTCTCATTTCGTGGATGCGTAAGGAACTCATGCTGATCTGAAATTAGAAGGCAATGCGATTAAAGTAGGAAATAAGGGGAAATACCAAACGCTAAATGAATCTTTAATAGTCTTATAATGACTTTAGTTCGCCTCATGGCGGAGATTACTTGAGCTCTTAGGATATCACTGTAATGAGTAAAAGCATCCATACTCTGAGGAGTTAGAAAATTTTAAAACACTTGATAGCAGAGTATGAAAATTAACTATTTGTCGCTAAGCAACCTGTGTAACCGGCGAGCGGGAGGGAAAGAATGGGCCCCTTTTTCAGGTTAGGTAAACGAAAGGTGAGGATTTCATCATTTAAAGCAAATGATAGATTTGGGAAATCTGTCATTGCGTTCCAAGAAAGGACCTAAAATTGCTAACAGGCCAATTTTAAGGTTTGATAGAAAAAAAAACTTTCTTGTTTAGGGAATTATTCATCTTTGAATAAGACCTCTTGCTGCTTTGTTTGCTTCCTTTCTAGACAATATGTGTAAAAACATAGGTAACCACACTAAGGTACCAGAATTTTAAACAACAATAAAATGCAAAAAAAAAACCCAACCAAACAAACAAAAATCATACATTTCATTAAAATTGCATATTAAAAAGGGCACAACAGGTTTGAGACTATTCTTAGCAATTATAGAGAGGAGAAGTCGTTACGTCACGTTGCCATGGTAGCAAAATTTTTGGATGAGAACAAACCGAAAACGTCACTTAAAAAGTGAATTCGCACAGCTTCAAACTTCATCGATCTCATTCAATTTCATTTAATTTCGCAAATACTGCCGAAATTTTCTCGGGTTGAATCCGAAAGGACCGTATCTAAGTTTAGAAGAGGAAAAAGACAACTCTTGTGTTGTGTTCACCTACTCCATAAAGCGAGCGTCTGAAATTAGGAAGTTTCATGTTGCAGAGGTGCAAGGACGGCAAAGAAATGTACGAAATAGCATGATTCACGTGCAAATTTGTTTTTTTGTCAATAAAAACCTTTTACTTGTTTGGCGTTCTCCTTCCGTCGCCGTCGTCGTTGGTATTGTTGCCATCCAGAAATAGTGCTACCATGGTGACGTGACGTCATACTTCTCCTCTCTATCAGGAAATAATTATAATAAGTAATCTTACATTGTACATTTAGTGTAGCAAAATTGGACGGAACTGTCGTCACATTGTTGGTTGCCTCACAGACATATCGCCCACTGTCTTCTCTAATCACATTCGTTACAAAGAGCTGTTTGCCGTCTAATGACAAACTGATTCTTGAACCGGTCGTTAAAACAGAACCGATTTTGGTCCATCGGAATGTAGGTGCAGGATTTCCAGTTGCATTACAAGTGAAAGTAACGTTATCCCCTTCTGTTTTTGTCTCATTTTGTGGATGCTCAAAAAACTCAGGTTGATCTGTGATAAACAAAGATACAGAACAGTAGTAAAGTAAACGTTTTATTAATAATACGGAAGGGAAAACAAACACGCGAAAGGAGAAGGAGCTCCTATGTTTGTCCCTGATAGCTGCTTAGTACTGCGCACAGTAGCATTTATATATAATGTAATATATAGATTTAGCCAGGGCTAAAAGCGAAGCTCCCGTTAATAAATTCATAATTTAAATCAAACAATAAACTTGTAATCCACAGATCAGGGCACATTCATTTGACTTTTGAGGCAAAGGCTGAGTGATTTTACAGAAAAATCAGAATTTGACCGACTAAGAGTGAAACAAATTTTACATCGAGTTATTAAATAGTCTTATTTGTACACCGAAAAAAAGCAATCATGTTCGATCACAGTAGATTAGGCCTGGAAAACAAATAGACCTATTCGTGTATTGTATTTGCATTAGCTGTTGCATCATAATGTGGCATTCACCAGTCTCTCCAACATTGCTCCGTTAGAGAGACTAAGGATAACTGGACAACCCCGAAATATAGTTTTAAGAAACACATGCGCCACGATAGTCCTTGGTGGCAGCCAATTTACACGTTGCATTCCTCTGTCTAAAAGAGAGGCCAAAATAAAAAATCAGACCGGATTTTTTGTGTTCGACAATTTTAGTTTACTAGTACATCTTGGCGACGAATCTGGTGGCGTGTAAACCAGCCTTTTAAACATACTTTTTCTCATCACGTCTCAGGTAAACAGTACTATAAGGCTCTTTTTTATCATACAGACCTCGGACAGAATTTGTTCTTTTTTGCCCTGTTTAAACCTATAATTCTTCAGTTTTTTCACAATTTTGCAAGAGAATTTGCACTCATTCAATATCCACGACGATCAAAGCACGCGCTTCCTTTGCACAACAAATTATAGCATTGAATTATAAAGCGTTTTCATGAAGAGAATTCTATAATGCCGGGACTTTTCTGTTAGAAAAATCTGGTCCTATGTGATATGCAGGGTAATAATTTTGGGCTTTTAATGAAAACGATAAAAAAAATTTCCCAAAATCACTTTTCGGCCAGCCGGACGCGCGGGTTCTCACTTTTGACAGGCACCAAATTAGCAGTACGATCAATAGAGTTACCATTTACGCTTCAACATGATAGAGAAATTGTTATGTTTAGGTTTTATTTCCCTTTATTCATTCAACTGTGTATGATTTTGTTATGTGTAATCTTTAAAAGCGAGTGATATTTACGCGCGGCGTTTTGAGTATTCCTGCATGCGATGTTTATGTTCGACTGGAAACAACCGGTGCAGCGATGAAAATTGCGAGAGGGACTACTAACAATCAATAAAATAAATTTAATTCGGTGAAACATGTACAGAGACAATAATTTTCATTCACGAAGAGAAGTATTGAGAGTAAAGTGTCTCAGAAAATCATGAGTCAGCTAAGCATAAGCTTATTTATGTTTTAAGCCGGCTTCCCGGTCTTCGCTCTTTTTCAAGATGAACTCGAGGCAAGAAAATCGCTCAGAGCTTTCTGTTTACAGCCAAAATCATAACTAAATAATCTTCGGAACCTTTTCTTTGAATTTGCGGGTCAAAAAATGTCTAAAGGCTTTTTAAACCTGATACTATTGTAGGTTAGATCATTGCTCGTGTATAAACTTAAGCCGCATAAACCATACGCTCGACTTCAGGAAACCGAAAAAAAAAAACACACATCAAAGACAATAATTGCTCAGGCTTACCAGTCGAGATGCTGCTTCTGAAGGTCATCAAGTGTTCCAGAATCGCTTGAGAATTTTCAACTCTCTTACGCCTCAAGCAAGGGCAAGTGAGTAAGCTCATTTTTGAAAACGATGCCATCCGAAATCGGATTTCCAATGACTTTGACAAGCGGTGCATTTGTCAACAAAGAGCGCAATAAACAAACCAGCCACGAATTACAGAACAATCTTGATAGCAGCTGTATTTCATTTTGTACACCAAGTAGAAAAAGACAGTTTAAAACATCACAAGATGACACAAAACTCTGTCAGCTCCAGCTATCAGTAAGCAAGTTTCCAGACGCTGCATAAATAGGCCACTTGCAATAAGAGGTCACGTGACCAATGCTTCCTTTAAACAATGAGTTGGAGTCTTGTTAATGACAAAAATTGACGGAGCGCATAAAAATTATCTTACACCCGAAGTTTGACAGGAAACGCATTTAAGGTAGATATTTTATGGCACTTTGATTTTTCAAGAATTTAGTATGATTTGTATTGGCCGCCATGTTGGAGGGCATACTCTTGCCCTCCAACATGGTGGCCGAAACCACTTTTTGCTTGTATCTTGTTAAACGTTTGATAGTGACGCTCAGATGCTTTGCACCACTTACTACTGTTTACCCAGTTCAGGAAAGAAATAGTTCCTCTACAATTACTATAGGTCATATTGATGAATGCCACTATGTATCAACCACTGCCTTACGACCAAATGCCTCCATTTCATTGTACAAAATTAACAAATGATACTCAGTCATCAATAAATAAGCATTTTATTATGTCCATATATAACACTGGATGACATTTTTTACAGTGCAAGACAACAATCCATGACCACAAAGATCTATTTCAAAAATGTCTTATGTCTGTTATCATTTCAAATTCACAGTGTTTTTGCAAAAAATAGATAAATGTGATTAATAAATCTCAAGAATGATAAACCTGACGATAACGTACCTGAGAAAATGTGAAATTGTGATAATTCTGTAACAAACTTCGTTGCAAACTTTGTCATTACCATTCAACTCAAAACTGTCAGTGATTTTTGCTTTTTCACTCAAACTTAGAAACAAATAAAAACCTTATACAGATCACACTTATTGACATCACAGTGTAAAAACACTACTATAACACAGACCGTTAGCTGTAATAACACTGAACAAACTTACAACAACATCCTCCTTTCTCATACATTTTGTTGCTTTTCTTCTGCATGAGTTAATTCAGACTAAGTATTAGCCTCCACAGAGGAGGGGGGAGGGGTGCTAGAGGTAAACTATATCTATGCAATCCCGTGTCCCACTGGGCCCCGGTAAGTTCCACGTAGTGGTTCTAGTTACTGATAAGCCACGATGACATTCCACACGCATCACAAAAATGATGTCGGTGATCAATATGTCAATACTGAAGCTTTTCTAATATACATACAGCGTTTTTACCAATAAGCCACAATGACATTCTACACGCATCACAAAATGGTTGACAACGTAACTGCTCAGGATTAAGGCTCCATTCGACTAGTTGATTGTTCTTATTGTTCTCATTACAGTCAGAGTTTGATTCTACTTGTCTGACATTTTGTATCAATTGGAAAACCGCTTTCAAAGATATGATTTTCATTAAAACGCAATTCATACAAGATTATAAAAGCAAAATTAAGCAAGCCCTCCGACAAAATTGAAACACGACACTCTAGGATTGCGAAGTAATATTCTTAAAACCAAAAAATAAATTACCGTAGTTATTCGGTTATAAGGCGCACGGTTTTTTCAAGAAAAATCTGTCTTTGGGTGGCAAGTTAGTGCTAAAATTGGGGTGCGTCTTATAGCCAAGTATTTTCACGTAACAAAATCTTAAGATCACAATTTGAGAAGAACTTTTTGGTCTGTAGTGTAGCAAAGATTGCGTCTAATCCACTCCTTTATTCCTATGAATTAAAAAAAGAATACTGCCTTTAGAGACCTTTAGAATACTAAACGACTTCAAGAGAAAAGCAAACAAATGAAAATTTGCATACGTGCTTAACAGCACGTGCTCAGTAACATGATATCAATGACAATAATACAGTTTCGAATTCCGAGAATCGTGTTTGTCGCTCGCTCCTTCCTTCTCTGAATAAACAGTGTGGAGATAAAACATACCTTCTTCGTCCATCCAGCCTTTCTTGTGCACTGAAATTTGCATCCTTGGTGACAAGTTGATATTCAGCTGCCGAACACCTTTGAATATGACTTTCAGTGGGAGTTTTTCGCCGTTCGCTTTCACTGTCAGAGCAACCGTGAAACTTTGCTTGTCGGCGCCGCATGACAACACTGGGACTGTTCTGCTCCCAGTAAACTCTAAATGTGTATGCGTTGTATGTTTATCATTACAGGTGTGAACTTTTAGCTTTTGTTTTTACGTATATCATTAAATGTGTGACTTTTTCACTTTTGTTTACGTTAACAAAAAGACTTCACATGCCAATTGTGTAAGGATAATTGGTCTCAGATTCATCACATCCTTCTGTTAACTCTCATTTTTTGGTGCGTCTTATAACCGAGTATTTTCACGTAATTTTCAGTCTGAGAACTTAGCTTGATTAAATTGCTAAGTTTGGGGTGCGTCTTATAACCGAGTGCGCCTTATAACCGAATAACTACGGTATGTGGTCCTTATAACACAGAAAAGGGTAACACTGGTAAAAAGACTGGCGTTAGAAAGCTAGCTAATCTTTTAAAAAGATGGATACTTTGGGAAAGAATTAGTATGTGTAATCAAATGGTGAGGAGTGAAACTAGGGAATAATTTCAGCCGCGTTTTGTTCAAATCCTCATGAAATTATTAGGATTTGGACAAAACGCAAGTGAAATTATTCCCTAATTTCACTAGTATACCATTTGATTACCTATTAATATCATGGGTGACGAATTACGTTAGCAATCTTGGATTTTTGACATGTTTATCCTGGATCGTATCGATAGAGAACTCCACTCTCTCAAATGTTTAGACCTTATATGTGGCTTATAAAGTTCAGAATTTTTCAGACGTTTTCGGCAAATAACCTGTTAGAATCCTTCTTAATGTTCTCTCTTGTGTGCAGGTTTTCTAAAGCGTCTTTTTGTGCCCTGACATCTTCATTCACGGCATTTTAAAACTTCGTCGCCATCTTGACACTGAGACGTACGGAAGGGTTGCCATGGCAATTTTGTAATTTCACATGTGAAATTACAAATTAACGCTGCAATTTCGCGGCCAAAAAAGGGAGGGCCCCCCCCCCTCTCCACCTCGGAACGTGTTCCACTCTTCAGTCTAGAGCTTGTTTTCGAACAAAAGCACTATGACCCCATAACTGACATCATTGGCATAACACCATTCTTCACTGCTGACATTCGCGTTTGGAAAATTTGACATAAACATAGATTCACATGTTCTGCCACAGGGTCCAGAGGAGTTTCGTGTGAATAAATGAATTACTTATTTAAAGTCTCACCTTGAAAACTGTCTATACCTGTCGCTTAGCACGATTAATTAGCCCAATGGGATGTTTATAAATCTACTGTAAACGATTTCTTCGCTTCTTATCTGACCCAGATCGACTTTTGAAAATCAATAACCGCAAGCCATATCCTAGTCTGCTACACAGCCGTTTTTAGAGTCGTCACGCAATCCTCGCTGGCGCACGGCACGTCGAGGCACGAAGTGCTGAGTAAGCCGATCTTGCGAGCCCTCAGTCTCTTGGTTTGCGGTCTATAGAATGTGTAACAAAACTGCAACGCGATCAAAATAACCCATTTTTTCAGAGGTTTTGGACGGGTTTTGATGTTCTAACGACAAACACATCTCGTCTGGACCCTGTGGTTTTGCATTTTCTGCCCTAAATCATAAGCTGAAGATAGGTTCATACGTATTGTATTGTCGTGAGCAGTATCCAAAAGTTGTGGAAGAAATAGAAAAGAGCCTTTACGTGGACGATTTGATCAGCGGTGGCCCAACGATACCAGCAGCTAGACAAGTCAAGGAGACTTCAAGTGACATATTCGCACAAGGTGGTTTCACTCTTCACAAATGGCATTCGAACGCTAGGGAACTAGATACAGTAAACATACAGATTAGCGATGAGACAAGCGACACACAGGAGACCTATGCTAAGCAGCAGCTAGGCGTCCCGCAGAGAGGATAGGGAGCACTTCTAGGCGTTTCTTGGGACATGGTGGCAGACACCATTCAAGTCAAGTTTCCCCCTGAACGCGCCCAACCCACAAAGGGAGGCCTGTTGGCTAAAGTGGCCAAGATTTACGATCCTCTGGGTCTGGTTTCACCTACAACGATTTGTGGAAAATTATTATATCGCGAGACCTGTGATCTAAAGATAGCGTGGGACAAAGAAATTCCAGAACAGCTGTCCAGGAAGCTGACACGGTGGGAAGAAGAGTTGCCTTCGGGAGTCAGCATCTCCAGAGCTCTGCCACTGCACAGGGAGCCCATCAGTAATATCGACCTTCATTGCTTTGGGGATGCTAGTGGTAAGGGAGTCTGCGCAGCTCTGTACGCGGTGATTACACAGACCTCTGGTTCTGGTGTGGGACTTGTGACAGCAAGAGCACGGCTAGCGAAGACGGGCCTCAGCATACCGCGTTTAGAATTGGTCTCAGGACACATGGCCACCAATTTGATTACAAATGCAAGAGATGCCTTGAAGGGATTCCCGATTGGTGAGCTCACTGTTGGCTTGATAGCACCGTAGCCTTACACTGGATAAAGGGAGCAGGTGAATACAAGCAATTCGTTGGAAATCGTGTCAGAAAAATCTGAGAGCACTCAGAAATAAAGTGGCGTCATGTGACCAATGAGGAGAACCCTGCTGACCTTGGAAGTCGCGGCGGAAGCGTGGAATTGGGTAGAGCTGTGGTGGAAAGGACCCAAGTGGCTAGCAGATAGAGAACAATGGCCACGTGACGTCGTGACAGTGAGCACATCTGAAAGCCAAGCAGAAGCTAAAGTAGTACGAGAGGTGTTTGCAGGAGCACGTGACAAAGCAGACGAGTTTGACGCATTACTGGGGAAGTTTTCTCTCTGGAAAATGTTCAGAGTTGGAGCTTGGATTTTACGTTTTGTAAACAACACCCGAAAACGAAAGAGTGAAAGAACCATTGGGCCAATCGCAACTGAGGAAATAGAACAACAGAAGTGCATCTGGACTGCACGTGCGCAAAGGAGCGGAAAAAAACTTGGAGAAGTTCGAGAACGACAAACTACAATTAAATCTTCAAGAGAGACGTGACGGGCTACTAGAGTGCCGAGGGAGAATTCAAGGAGATTACCCCATTTATCTCCCTGAAACACATTTTTTCACAGAGAAGATGATTATGCAGTCTCACTTAGCCACTCTGCATGGGGGAGTGGGACTAACAATGACAAAGGTTCGCGAGGGACATTGGGTCCCAAGGTTAAGACGACTAGTGAAAAGAGTCATAAAGAACTGCTATGGATGCAAGAGATTCCAGGCAACAGCATTATCAAAGCCACCACCTGGAAACTTACCAAAAGATCGAACTGAAGGAACGGCAGCGTTTCAAGTGGTTGGTGTTGACTTCGCCGGGCCTTTGAAGTATCGGAAGGGAAAGAAGAACGAAGCCAAGGCGTACATCGTGCTCTACGCATGTAGCCTAACCCGAGGGATCTACCTAGAGTTGTTACCAAACATGGAGACCAAAGAATTCATGAGCAGTTTAAAGAGGTTTATGGCACGTCGACGGCGCCCAGAGACTTTCTATTCTGACAATGGGAGAACTTTCGTTGGTGCAGCTAGGCTACTGAAGACCATCATGAGCGACGAGGCGTTTCACGACTACCTGGCGCACTACGGGATCAAGTGGAAGTTCAATTTAAGTAGGGCTCCCTGGTGGGGTGGTCAATTCGAGCGGTTAATAGGACTGGTTAAAAGAGCACTTCACAAGACCATCGGTTCAGGAATGCTGACGTGGGCAGAACTACAGGATGTTATACTTGACGTAGAAGTGACACTGAACAATCGACCGCTTAGCTATGTTGAGGACGACCTTCAACTTCCAGTACTAACACCAAATTCATTGCTTTTCGGACAACCCAATCCACTGCCTGAGCTGGAGTGTCATCATTTAGAAACCCCAGACTTGCGAAAACGTGCCAGGTACCTAAAACGCTGCAAGGATGTGATGTGGAAGCGTTCAACCGATGAGTACTTAAAGGGACTTCGTGAGCGACATCTCCTTAAACACTCAGGTGCACCTACTACCATAGCTGTCGGTGACGTGATGTTGATCAAAGAAGACGAGAGGAACCGAGGAAAATGAAAGATGGGGATTGTTTACGAACTCATAGTCGGCCGTGATGGAGTTGTATGGGCGGCAGAGCTGCGAGCCGGGAACTCGTACCTCGACCGAGCTTTACAACAGCTGTACACCCTCGAGTTGGCATGTGATCGGGATACAGGGAGATCCAAGAGCCAGCTGAACCCTGACGCCGAAGCATTTACCCCAAAACAGACAAGGCGTGCTGCGCAAGAAGCCAGAGACCGCATTGCAGCTGTGGCTGCCGATGGTGAAGAAGAATTTGAACAATCACTTTGTTAATCTGAGAACTTGCCACTAGGGCTGTTATCAATTAAGTGATTTTTTTTTAGTCAGAACTTTTATACAATCGTTTTAGTTTCGTTCTTTTTTTAGAGAATAACTTCATTTATCGACGAACATTTGCTCTCTTCGACACAAATGGGGGGAGAATGTTAGAAATATTACGAGTGTGACAATTTTAGTACGTGGCAATTTTATCATATCGATCATTTAGCTATTTTGGAGATAATCAAGTACCAAAGACGTCGATCAAAACGATTGGTAACTTTAGATTTTTCAACAGTATATGTATTCAATATATAGATTCTTCGCTTCACTTTAGACTAGAGCAGCCTTCGGGACGGTTGTGGGTGTGACCTTTTTTACTGTGACTTTTAATTAAACAATCTGAAGTGAGTGAATAGTGTTGTGGTACTACATTTCCAACACAAGACTTGTTTACGTTAAAAGAATATAAGAAACTTTTCAGCCTTCCCCGAAGTTCAAGATGGCGGCCAAAGGGAGATTATGAGGGGCAAATTTAAATTTCGATTTTCAAAGTGAAAGCTACCGTTTTATCCTTGCTATCACGCATTTTTGTGATGCTTAATAGTCAAAGATTAATATGTGACATGTTTCGGCTGTTCCCCTCGAGTGAGCCATAAACCCAAATCTTCGGCTCTCAGCTGATGGACTACATTTTGTGTCGTTGATTGTCGCTTTTAGAGTGTCTGTTCAAAAATGCTCGAAATACATCAGTAATTGGAGACCCTCGGTCACTCGCAAGCAAGTGACTAGAAATATATTTTTCCTTGCTTTACTCGGTTACAGAAATAACTCATCGTCCAAATAAATTAGAGCCAGTGGTCCTCTGTCTGGTTTGTCTCGCACTGTTTGACATATCACTTTGTCGCTTTTGTTCGACTGGCGTAGTCGCAAACAGCATGACGTTTGTGAAGATGACGAAACTATTCCCTCCTTATGTTTCGGGTTCCTTGTACTGAATCAACAACAATATACAATTTTAGATCTGGAAAAAATGTAGTGGAACCTCGATATAATGAAGGGCAAAGGAACAAACAAAATAAACGTTCGCTATATCGAGGTTTTGTTGTATCGAGGATCGTTTTCATTATTTTACTATCATCAAATAAATGGAGAAAAACATACATCTTGCCATAAGTTACACAGCTGCAACATTATTATTTAAATTTTTAAAAGACTGAAATTTCATTTACACTGTCTACCTTCCGACACACCTGCTTTAGTAAAGTTTAGTTCACGAAGACTTGATTTTGCGGAGAGGGATACCCACGAACCATCTAATACCCTGCACGAAAAATTAGATGTACACAAATTTACTAGGTGCAAATATGGTGCAAAAAAGTGCAAACTAGGGGGCAAACAAAAGCAAAGATGGAAAATACCGCATTTGCTTGCCTTTTTACATGGAGTTGTAAATTTGAGGGCAAATGCGGTATTTACCATCTTTGCCCTTTATTTAACCTTAGTTTGTATTTTTTTGCACCAAATTTGCACTGAGTGTTGTAGATTCGAATACATGTGATAAGGGTCCGAATCACATGTAATAATGCAAGAAATATCGACCTTCGTTATCTTAAAGGCTACTAGTTCAGATAGACAAACAAGAAGACTTCGTATCTTTAAGATTTTTGCATTTATTTGGCATCAGATAATACACTAATAATTATAGTATATTCCGACCAAATGACCTCTGAGGCCCGAAACCAAACATAGTGCGCTTGGGCTGCCTGGGGCGTTACATTTCATGGCAAGTGACCGACTAAATATGAGCCATTTAATATGTTTCTATTCACTGTTGAAAATGTAATAAAATAATCTCCTTGAGTGCTGTGACGCAAACCCTTTCGACATATTTTGGCGCTTTCACAAAGATTTTTCCCATTTTTTTTGTGAAGGATTCATGTCGGGGTCCCATTGAGAAAGGAACTCGTTTTTTTTTTCGATACATTCGATCAAAAGAGGGAATTCTTACTTCACTTCCTTGTTTGTGGACAACGACTTAACTTAGCCGAAAGTATCGATAACATGTAATGGATTTCATTTGTCACGTGTGCTTCCCTTTTTTTAGGGCGGTTGGGGTGGGGTGGGGTGGAGGGAAGGTGATCATTTGTCGTGATTATCGAGGCGAATTACAGAAAAACGTTTTGTTGACGAAAAAGCGCCTTTGTTAAGTATTATGTTACGGAGAACGTTTTTTGCATATGATCTGCCGTAGCAAAGAACTTTGCAATAAAGGAAAAAGTCAAGACTAAAGTACGTAAGGTCTGGACCAAAGCTATACTTCACATGAGCCGAACATGTAAAATGTTGGGCCATCCTTTTTTCCTAGTGGCTATGCGAGACAAATACAATTGGCATCCTGAACGTTTTATTGAAATCTTATTCATATTTTGATTTATAAAGAATTTTGCCATGCGTAGCGCTACCCTTTTTCTTAGTAGAGGACTTACTCGATGTGCCATGTAAATGCAAATGACCGGAGCTCCTATTAATGAGGGTTGTGTTGCAGGATTAACTAAAACAGGATGTGTCGGTACTGAAAGTTTAGCACAAAATAAATTATGTCTTTTATATTTTATTATTTTTATTTTGAAAACTGAATGGCATTGTGAATTTAAATAGTTTCCTCACGAAGCGTTTAACAAGATTAACAAATTGAAATAAAGATGTCAATGTGTTATTCTCAAAATTCCCTTTTAGTTTGTCTAATGGTTTATCTTACAGCACAGAAGGATTTAATAACAGTTTATAAGCATTATAAACTACAGTTTGCATGACTCTCTCTTCTATGATCTGTTTCAATGCTCTTAACTCCTTGCTTTTAAACTCAAGCTTCCCTTTTGAGCTTGCCCAAACTATATGTACATACTACATGGTAAATCTATCATCAGTGTTAAAATCGGCCAGCAAAAAGCCGGTCAGTGTGTCCTCTGTTCTCACCGGTTTAAACTTATTTGAGATTTTGTACTACAGATGAAGAAGTGACAAATGACGTTTTCTGTTTGTATAATTTTCTTTAGTTTATGCTTGACCTTTCTTTTGCACCCTTTTATCATTAGTGACCCAGAATGTCCGAATTTGAATTGCATGTATTGCATGCTCTGTTTCAAATTAATCACTTTTTGTTTCCGTTCTTCAGTCATGATAATTTGTTGAAAAACCTCTTGGCATTTGAGAGGTGAAATCGGTCCCTTAGCATGAAAGATGATCTTTAAGCGTTTGCTACTTTTACTAACCGCTTTACTGTTTATAAAGGCTTCAGGCGAGCTGAATTTTGTAAGTGCTTTGGTGTATGTTTTGAGATGACAGCCAGAGGGGAGTCAAATCAAGTGCATGCCAGTCTCTAAATTTACGATTTCTTGCACGATAACGATATTTTTCCAGTTTAAATGAATCAATCACAAAATTATCAGCTGAATTATAGGGTAAAGTTATTTGATTTGCTTCGAGCGCTGCAAAGATTAACGGTTCTTTTAAAAAACTTACGGGGTCCATAGGAATGTTCAGGTCTATCGAGAGAACCCGTATGTTGCATTTTTTCCCACGCAGTTACGTAGTTATGTAGGTCTACAATTTCGGACAAATTTCAGCATTATTTCCAATCATCGAACAATACTAGCGTTCATTTAAATCCTCTTAAAGCGCTTCTTGCCACTAATGTTAGTGTCAGTTAGGTACTGGTCGCATGTGAGGGGCCAAATATGACCGCATTACATCAGCTGTTAGTAGATTTAAAGGCATCAACAATGAATATTTACTCAGTGGAGGGATTGTCGTTTAATTAACTTTGCTCACCGTTTCCGGTTGAGCTTGAATTTCTTGAAAAGTCTCAGAATTGAGGATGTGGGGTAAAACTGTTAACTTTTGGTTTGTCCATTTGAGATTCAAATCCATTTCTTACGCGCAAATGAAATTTAAACAGGTTACGTCATAGACTTGTTAGAACAGGACCAAAGATTGCTCACATCTTTACAGGCACTTAGCGCAAAACCTTGAGTGAGTTTCTTCAGTTTTCGGCCTTATATTATCCAATTGACGATGAGACCGTTTTTCAACTGTGAACTTCTACATATTGTACGTATGTACGTAAAACCAAAAACACACCGATAAATTCTCTTCATACTTTACTTATTAGCCAGTGATGGCGTAGAAGTCAAGAATGTATTGCTGCGAGGAATACATTTTAAAATTCAACACATTCTTAACTTGCTAAACAGTGGCTACTTTATTTATCGCTTAGTTTTATTACTATCCATTATTTGTTTCGCATTTTTCGGGTTTCAAAAAGAGTTCGATCTGATCCTTTTTAAAGGAAAATAAAATACACCGAAGAAGGAATGCGTACTGATTCCTTTATACTATAATCAGCGAATTTTAATCAATTTCGCTTTTTAAACAATAATGAGAAAAAAGACTTTCTGTACAGCCGACATGACTCAAAGTGTATTTGGTATGCTTTCCATACCAGAGGTCCTTGCTCAACACTACTTCATCCTCAGGTTTTGGCTATAAAAAGGCTAGCCTGCAAACAGCAGACGCATTTCTATTTTTCGGAGGGAGAGAGGCGACGACCGGAAATGCGCTGGTCTGCTGCTATAAAAAGGCTGAGAAAAAATGTGCGTCATGATTCTAGACACCCTAGTTCATTCCTATGTAATTTGATGAGTCACAAAAAAAATACTATGTTGAGGCCTCAAATGTAATAAATGACCCTAAATGTAATAAAGGTCCTAAGTGTAATAACTTTTGGTCCTAAATGTAATAACGTTTGACCCTAAATGTAATAAAGGTCCTAAGAGTAATTTTTTCAGCTCTTTATATGCTTAGGGTCATAAGAAGATTTCACAGCGTTTGCTTTTAGCCTTATTACAGGTTAACTGAGTACCAGAATGTGTCTAGGGAATATCGAACATTAAATACCCCAGGCAGAACCCCTATATAGCCATTTGACTAACAACTTATTATTATTATTGCTATCATTATCACTGTTATTTTTATTGTCATTTTTAACTGAAAAGAATGTTTAATCGAAGTGAATTGTAAATAGTCCTTTGACCGAGTACTGATTAATTGTAAATAGGTTTTAACAGTTAGCATTGTTATCAATAATACCTCTTTAACGACAACTTGAAAACAGAGGTCCATGATATGAAGCAAATTTTTTAAGAACTCTTTAATGTCAAAAAGGACTGACGTATCTTAAAACTTATGTAACAAAACAAAAGAGCCTCGTTTATTATAGCAAATTTTCTCCAGAAACTATAACTTCATCCACTGGATTGAACTAAAAAATCTGTTTCATAGGCAAAGGCCAGAAAAATGTCAAAATTGCAGCCTGTAGTGCCACCATGATTTCTAATCTGGGTCAATAACACAACATCAGCTAAACTGTTTTTACTTTGTCTGTTAACAAATAGGTGCAAGTAAGTGTACTTTAATTGCTCCCTCCTTCTTTCCACCATACATTGGTAACATAAAACCAAGATCCAACCTCAGCAAACAACAGCTCAACCCACGCATTTATCCATTTGGGGCAGGCTATTATCTCTCTAAGAGCCAGCACAAATCCACTGTATGGAACAAATTCTTTGCTTAACTTGCGCAAGCTGAAACAGCCATTTCGCGCAGTGTCGCGATGGTTGTAGCTTATTCGTGGTAGCCGACAAATACAACGGATTGTGAGTTCTTTAAAGGGTTCACCAAGCTGGCAAAGGGAATTATAGGCGACAATACTTATGTCCGTTCCAGTTAACGCGAAGTCTATTATTTTGTCGAGAACTTCATTTGGAAGTTAACTGGTTGGACCACCATTATCATCACAACCACCATTATATAACTTACGGTGTTCACAGCATTCTGTATGGACCGACCGACATACTCTTTTGGAATATGATAAAAAAAAAACATTATTGTTTTGGCGCAACATTAAAAAACCTCATAGGCAAAAGTGGTTAATTTACTACGAATGTTTCTAATGAACATTCATACTTCCTTCAATTGCTAAATTACTGCTGTATTTTTAAAACTTTTGTGTAGATTCCATTTGTTTATAACTCGCGTTTCACGATGTGGGGATGGGTAGTAGGAAACATGATCGAGACGTAGTTAATTTATTAGTGTTTCTCTTACTTCTTGAGCGCTCTAGCCGCTTTCTAAGTTAAGGAATATCCATGAAGACTACAATAGGGCGAAGAAAGTGAATCGCCAGCTGGCTATATCGAATCAGACCGTCGCATATTTCAGTCAGGGACTTTATCACGTTTGGGGCTGTTATACTACATACATGTATACTGCTAAGACTTCCATTATATTTAGGGCTAAAACCTATTACACATATAATTAGACCCTTTATTACATTTAGGGCCAAAAGTTATTACATTTAGGACCTTTATTACATTTAGGGCCAAAAGTTATTACACTTAGGACCTTTATTACATTTAGGGTCATTTATTACATTTGAGGCCTCAACAACTAGTTATTTAAGTCTCACCCAGGAAATAGCGGCCTGGATTTTCAGAAAACCGGAGGGTATGGTACTCCAAAAATAAGGGTGTGGTACTAGAGATTTAACAATATGCAATTAATGAATGAGGCTGAGTGGGATATGAAGAATTATGCAGTTCAAGGCCTAGGAGGGTGTTATCGGCCGAGGTGGATAACACTCTCCGAGATCTACAAAAGTCGAATTCATCAATTGCTTTATTATTCATTCAAAATAATTCCTAGTTTAAAAACAAGCTCAAACATGCTTACGTTCGTCGATGTTAATAAGTTCACCTCGATAGTGCATGTTTAGAAGATAAAGGGCTGTTCGGCCGATAGCAGATGTTGTCCCTCGAGTTGTCTTTTTGCTATGTTTTTAGACAACAGTTCTTCGTGAAACGAGTAAAATGTTCCGCCGACTGTTCGGCCAACTTTCTTTTCACAACTAAAACAACTCAACCTCGTCCCCAGGTCTTCTCGGTTAACGGTGCATTAACCTGCAACTTCAGGGCGGAAAAACGTTCTGCGCAAGCTTCTGCTCATCCCTTATCGCAGGCTCAAGGCGGGCTTTTCTGTGTGTTGACTGTGTTTGTTTGTTGCTGGAGTTCTGAGTGAAATGCACGAGGTGCGAACGTTTGCTCCTTGTAAAGCATTTTTATTTGACATGTTTGCTTTTTTTTCGTCGCTTGAAAATTACTTTGGATTCAGAACAACCAATGTTAAAGGAAAAACAGATCATTCCGTCAGTCTGAGGTGGAATAAAAGGTTTTGAACATTTCTTACGAGGCGAGTATTTTTCTGATTGTGCATCCGATTAATTTATGAGTTGATTTCGCCGGGTTGAATTAAAACCTGCTTGTGATTCTGTTATTAGTAGTTACGGTTACTTTTTTTACATGCCCAGATTTATTACCTTTGCAGAACCAGCTTTATCTTTGTCTTCAGTCAAAGAACCATATTGCTGTTATAACGCATCAGAGTGAACAAACTTGTGCGCTTATTAAAATTTCTCGGAAATAGAAGGCCAGCAAGCTTACTCAAGATCATTTTTCTGTTGCTCAAGCAATAATAGTCAGAGTTTTTTCATTTTTCATTACATAGTTTTGTTTTCCAGTGCACTGTGAAAGTTTCTGTTCTTTATAAGAATAACTTTCTGTACGCAAATTGTCCTTTTCACTCGCTGTGAAGTAGAGAACGATAACTGCCGGCAGTGACTTCAAAACAATTGACTCTTTTCCAGTAAACAATTCCTGCAGCTTGATTTGACTGAGGCGACCAAAACAAACCCTTATGTGCAATCTTCTGTATTTTCTAATGATCGGCTGAGTTTAATTTGCTTAAACGAAGACCCTTGCATGGACCACTTAAGCGTATTGAAAATAGCTAAATTGTGAATCATGGCTTGGCTGCCAAGTTGCAAGTGATCTTTTGCTTTTAAGATCTTTAGGTAGGTTGTTTTGGCACAGAAAATTCATTTCTTCATTGTCAGCAAGAAGTTTGTGAAATAATGTAACTTTAACTTTGTTTGAAGGAAATCCTACTTACGCGTAGGTTTTTCAAATATGTTATGCGTGTTCAACTTGACAACACAAAGCAAAATTTATGTATCTGCGCGAAACGAGCAAGTTTAAAAAACTATAGTTGCTTTGAAACCGATTTTTGGGAAGATTTTACTAGATAAAGATTGACCTTCTTTTTGCTCACATATCAACGCAATAACTTCTGCATTGAGGATTTTGTTTGTATTTTAGTGATCTGCGAAACTACGAGTGTCCGATCGAGCGAGGGTTTTAAAATATCAGCTCGAGTGCGACAAAGTTCAGTGACTTCAAACACATGGTGGGCAAGCGTTAATTTTTTTGGGCAAATCACTGTCCAAAGATATGTTGTTTTTGTGGCCACAGTGGAGCTCAGGACCTTATATATCCAGAAACTTCCTTATATGAACACATTTTGTGAATGCATCTTGAAAAAATCGGACCTACGCATGCACATTTCCAGTACAACGCAAGGAAAGTAATGTCGTTAAAGTCCGTTTTACTATGAGGTATTCTTCGGGAAAATTAAGTAACGACAAGGTTATAACCACAGCTTGCAACTTTTGAAGACAAATTGCCATTTCTTTCCAGGTTATGAGTGGAAACATTTTATTTTTAGGCAATTAAATATTTGAAATCCCGCCATGTTTTCAAACCCGGCCGGGGGATCTGGGCAAAAAAGTTCACGCATGCTCATTACGTTTTTCCGCCCTGAAACCTGCAACTGCGCTGCACTTTTGACGTCATCGGTTGATTAATCGCAAAATTCTTCCAAATTTGGTCAACAGTGGCTGGTTATGGTGAATTATGCGCGTGCTTTTAGCCAATCAGAAACGGAGAAATATTTTGAATGAATAATATCGAGATTTATTCCAAGCAGGATCTTATAAAGCAATTCAAATCAGCTGGCTCTCTGGCTTATTAAAAAAACAATCTAGGCCTATAAAATCCATCAAATTTTATTTCAATGCAGAAGAAGCATTTATTTGTTTACAGAGCAATGAAGGTATCTTCAGAACCAAACGAAACTATCTTGCTCTGGAAATGGAGCGAATCGGTTGGTACAAACTTCAATCAAACATATTTCCGAAAAAAAACCAGTAGTTACTTTTGACGGTAAACAGAGCTTGCCTTAAAATGAGTAAGATAAACTTATGAGGAAAAGTTGCATACTTTCTGCGTGACAGGTAAATATTTAGCGAAGTGCAGCTTGAGCGCAATATACGAGCGCAGTGCACGAGCAGGGGCGGCGTCTCTCGCGTTCCGCGCTTGTATTTAATAAATAACTAAATAACGCCGCATTATACTCACAAGATTAAAAAAACAACAACAACAACAAAACAAAACAACAAAAAAATACGAATGTGAATATGTCAACACACGAAATCTTCGCCTCGGTAATGTATTCCAGCTACCAAGCTAGCGTATCTCCAGAAGGTGGCTAGAAGTGGGACAAACCTTGTGATTTTTTTAGAAGCCCTTTGTGCGCAAACTAATTTATTCTGGCGCCAAATGAAGATTAACAATATGTATACTGAAATCTAATACACGACATGAAAATTTTAGCACCTTAGCGCGACATATTAAATGCTCATTTTTACAAGTACGCGAAGAAAGTGGTTTACCAGTTACACTTTTTAAAACTGAATTTACTCCACAAAAGCAAAATGAAATGTTTTAAATCTCGATCTTGTTTACGTACGTGTAGTAAATTTATCATACAGGCCCCATCAAAATTAACGTACACTAATGAAACGGAATACTTTGGGACAGTTTAGTTTCTACTCAGCGATCTCTTTGCTTTTATAACAAAAATTTTATGTTCCAGTCTGGTTTAAAGGTTAGCATATCAACACACACAGCCACTGGATGAAAACAACGGTCACGATCAAGTTCTTTTTAAAAGCCGACCAGATGCGCGCGACCTACCATTGTTATGGTAAGCAATTATGCTGAAGGTGTTAATGTTTTTGTGACAGTCTTCGCACTGAAGGTGAAAATGGTTAACCGAGCGGTCGCTTTGATTATCAGCAAGACCTGTCAACTTTGATGATTTAACTGATTAGATTACAGGACAGAAATTTTACTGGTTGCGGCTCCTCGTGTACCGACACATCCTGTTTTAGTTAATCCTCCAACACAACTCTAATTAACAGGAGCTCCTGTCATTTGCATTTACATGGCACAACGAGTAAGTCCTCTACTAAGAAAAAGGGTAGCGCCACACATGGCAAAATTCTTTATAAATCAAAATATGAATAAAATTTCAATAAAACATTCAGGATGCCAATTGTATTTGTCTTGCATAGCCACTAGAAAAAATGATGGCTCTACACTTTACATGTTGGTCTCATGTGAAGTATGGCTTTTGTCCAGACCTTACGTACTTTAGTCTTGACTTTTTCCTTTATTGCAAAGTTCTTTGCTTCGGCAGATCATATGCAAAAAACGTTCTCTGTAACATAATACTTACAAAGGCGCTTTTTCGTCAACAAAACGTTTTTCTGTAATTCGCCTCGATAATCACGACGAATGATCACCTTCCCTCCACACCTCCCCACCCCAACCGCCCTAAAAAAAAGGGAAGCAGACGTGACAAATGAAAGCCATTACATGTTATCGATACTTCCGGGTAAGTTAAGTCGTTGTCCACAAACAAGGAAGTGAAGTAAGAATTTCCTCTTTTGATCGAATGTTTAACAGTTCGATATCGAAAAAAAGCGAGTTCCTTTCTCGATGGGACCCCGACATGAATCCTTCACAAAAAAATGGGAAAAATCTTTGTGAAAGAGCCAAAATATGTCGAAAGGGTTTGCGTCACAGCACTCAAGGAGATTATTTTATTACATTTTCAACAGTGAATAGAAATATATTAAATGGCTCATATTTAGTCGGTCACTCGCTATGAAATGTAACGCCATAGGCAGCCCAAGCGCACTATCTTTGGGTTGGGGCTTCAGAGGTCATTTGGTCGGAATATACTAGAATTATTAGTGTATTATTTGATGCCAAATAAATGCAAAAATCTTAAAGATACGAAGTCTTCTTGTTTGTCTATCTGTACTAGTAGCCTTTAAGATAACGAAGGTCGATATTTCTTGCACTATTACATGTGATTCGGTCCCTTATTGTTCGAATTTTATCACATGTATTCGAATCTACAACGCTCAGTGCAAATTTGGTGCAAAAAAAGGCACAAACTAAGGTTAAATAAAGGGCAAAGATGGTAAATACCGCATTTGCCCTCGAATTTACAACCCCATGTAAAGTGACAAGCAAACGCGGTATTTACCATCTTTGCTATTGATTTCCCCTAGTTTGTACTTTTTTGCACCATATTTACACCTAGTAAATTTGTGTAAATCCAATTTTTCGTGCAGTGTATTAGATGGTTCGTGGGTATCCTTTTCCGCAAAATCAAGTCTTCTTGAACTAAATTTTACTAAAGCGGATGTGCTGGAAGGTAGACAGTGTAAATGAAATTTCAGTCTTTTAAAAATTTAAATAATAATGTTGCAGCTGTGTAACTTATGGCAAGATGTATGTTTTCCCCATTTAATTGATGATAGCTAGTAAAATAATGAAAACGATCCTCGATACAACAAAACCTCGATATAGCGAACGTTTATTTTGTTTGTTCCTTTGCCCTTCATTATATCGAGGTTCCACTACATTTTTTCTAGATCTAAAATTGTATATTGTTGTTGATTCAGTACAAGGAAGCCGAAACATAAGAAGGGAATAGTTTTGTCATCTTCACAAACGTCATGCTGTTTGCGATTACGCCAGTCGAACAAAAGAGACAAAGTGATATGTCAAACAGTGCGAGACAAACCTGACAGAGGACCACTGGCTCTAATTTATTTGGTGGATAACTTATTTCTGTAACCGAATAAATCAAGGAAAAATATATTTCTAGTCACTTGCTTGCGAGTGACCGAGGGTCTCCAATTACTGATGGTAGGTCAAGACTACATACAAACATCTGAAAAGCCACGCTGAATTGAACAGACATTCTAAAGCAACAATCAACAACACAAAATGCGGAAAAAGTCGACAGTTTCCTCCGTAAAAATGCCCTAAAGAACTGCAGAATAAACCTAAAAACAACGTTTTTTAGTTAACGTTATAGTAATGATAATGATATAAGGAGGAAATAGACGCCATGTTGGCCGGCGTAAAGACGACTAACCTCAAATCGTCCCCGGCCTTCAACAATCTCACAAGCTCGCCCTTTTGGCTTACGAGAATCATTCAATAAGTTATTAGTTTCTTTATTGGCGCATGTATGTTGTTGCTTTAACAATAAACAACGAAAAAGAGCAAATTAGGGGGCCGTTAACCAAAGTTTTGTGAAAACAGTCCTTACCTTGACATGATGGTGTGAATAAACAAACAATAATGAGAAAAAAGACTTTCTGTACAGCTGACATGACTCAAAGTGTATTTGGTTTGCTTTCCATACCAGTGGTCCTTGCTCAACACTGCTTCATCCTCAGGTTTTGGCTATAAAAAGGTTAACTCGCTCCCTTGACAAAGGTGAGGAAACTGACTCAATAATCATGGACTTTTCGAAAGCTTTTGATTAGGTTCCGCAACAGCGCCTGGTATTCTTAACACCTGGCTAGCACAATGGCTTACGTATCGAAGCCAGACAGTTGTCGTTGTTGGGTACAATTCCCCGGAAGTGCCAGTTCTATCAGGGGTCCCCCAGGAGACAGTTCTCGGTCCCCTCTTGTTTCTCTTATACATTAACGACCTAGGAGAAAATTGTACCTCTAGGATGCGTCTTTTCGCTGATGATACTTTAATTTACAGCACTATTGAGTCTTATAATGATGCCGCCAAATTGCAGTCAGATCTAACAGCAATTCAAGAATGGGCCCAGAAATGGCAAATGAAATTTAACCCCAGCAAACGCCTGTTGAGTCTAACTATGCCCTTATGGGAAAAGTTTTAGATTCGGTCACCCACCACCCCTATCTAGGCGTAGAATTGTTCAGAAACCTCGATTGGGGCCAGCATGTAAATAACAAAGTCATGAAGGCCAATCGATAACTCGGATTTCTCCGGCAAAACCCGAGCAGTTGCCCCGAGGGAGTGAAAGAGGCAGCCTACAAAGCCCTTGTGAGGCCTCACGTGGAATACGCCAGCTCAGTTTGGGACCCACACTTAAAAAAACAAGTCAAACAAATAGAGGGAGAACAAACAAGAGCCGCAAACTTCGTTAAAAACTGTTACACGCGGGAACGAGGAACAGTTACAAACCTCTTGAACGAATTAAACTGGATACCCCTGAAGATACGAAGAACAATCTCGCGGTTAACCTTATTCCACAAAGCAATTCATGGTGATGGCGGACTGGCCTTCCCAGACTATGTTACGAAGCGCAGAAGACGTTTAAGGAACTCTAGCCAAAACAAGTTTATTGAACCGCTGTCAAATACTGAGACTTATAAGAATAGTTATTTTTGTAGAACTGTCAAGGACTGGAATGCGTCACCAATCGAAATTGTTAACATTAAGTCCGCAGATCGTTTCAAAAAAGTCTTAGCTGAGTATTTTAGTCAATGATGAATTTTAATATTGCATAATGATCGATGCTGTGGAACATTCTTGGAACTTTTTATATATATGTATATATATATCCATTGTATCTTTTGTAGAAAATTTCTTTTGACGTCATTCCTTTTAATTTTATTTCATTTTATTTAGCTAAGGCGTCTTTCGTGATGGTAACCCCGTTGCAGGATTATAAAATTTGAATAAAGGTTGAACAGCTGACGCATTTCTGTTTTTCGGAGGGAGAGAAGCGACGACCGGAATTGTGTCTGCTGTTCGCAGGCTACAAAAGGCTGACCTTGAGAAAAAGTGTGCGTCATGATTCTAGGGTGCTTACCATTTGACAGAAAATTTCGGAAATTCCGGATGGAAGGTAAATGGTAAGGTCACTTTTCGGAAATTCCAGCCGAAAATTGAGGAGTACGTTTTGAGGTAGTCCTTTCATTACGGTTTGTACGAACCAAACGGAATGTTGCTTACCATTAACCAATTTCTCGGTTTCTTCTCGGTTCCAGACTCACGCTTCACAAATTCGCCTTTTTTTGGATTCAAAGCGTAACGGATTTGGCATTTCTATGGTAATAAAACTGGTAAATCGCTTACCATTATGCTTTCGACTCCCCAACCGGATTTTCCTGTCAAATGGTAAGCACTCCTAGACACCCTAGTTCATTCCTATGTAATTTGATGAGTCAGAAATAAATACTAGTTATTTAAGTCTCACCCAGGAAATAGCAGCCTGGATTTTCAGAAAAGCAGAGGGTATGGTACTCCTAAAATAAGGGTGTGGTACTAGAGATTTAACAATAAGCAATTGATGAATGAGGCTGAGTCGGATATGAAGAATTATGCAGATCAAGGCGTAGGAGCATGTTATCGGCCGAGGTGGATAACACCCTCCGAGATCTACAAAATTCTTTATATCCTACGAAAGCCGAATTCATCAATTGCTTTATTATTCATTCAAAATAATTCCTAGTTTAAAAACAAGCTCAAACATGTTTACGTTCGTCGATGTTAATAAGTTCACCTCGATAGTGCATGTTTAGAAGATAAAGGGCTGTTCAGGTCTGCAAATATACTCCGATAGCAGATGTTGGCCCTCGAGTTGTCTTTTTGCTATGTTTTTAGACAACAGTTCGTCGTGAAACGAGTAAAATGTTCCGCCGACTGTTCCGCCAATTTTCTTCTCACAACTAAAACAACTCAACCTCGTCCCCAGGTCCTCTTGGTTAACGGTGCATTAACCTGCAACTGTGCTGCACTTTTGACGTCATCGGTTGATTAATCGCAAAATTCTTCCAAATTTGGTCAACAGTGGCTGGCTATGGAGAAAATATTTTGAATGAATATTATCGAGATTTATTCCAGGGAGGATTATTATAAAACAATTCAAATCAGCTGGTTCTCTGGCTTATTAAAAAAAACAGCAGTTTAAACTAAGAAGTTAAGCATCTTGCAAAAGATTAATCTAGGCCTATAAAATCCGTCAAATTCTATTTCAATGCAGAAGAAGTATTTATTTGTTTGCAGAGCGATGAAGGTATCTCCAGACCCAAACAAAACTATCTTGCCCAGGAAATGGAGCGAATCAGTTGGTACAAACTTCAATCAGACATACTTCCGAAGAAATGCCAGTAGTTACTTTTGGCGGTAAACAGAGCTCGCCTTAAAATGAGGAAAAGTTGCATACTTTCTGCGTGACAGGTAAATATTTAGCGAAGTGCGGTTTGAGCGCAATTCGAGCGCTGTGCACGAGCAGGGGCAGCGTCTTTCGCGTTCCGCGCTTGTATTTAATTGGCTAAAAAACGCCGCATTATAATCAAAAAATTAAAAATAAAACGCATGTGAATGTGTCAACAAACGATGATTGGAAATGAAACACGATTCTGACCGGCTGAAATTGACTAAGGGGAATTTATTTGGATTTTAAAAGAAAACAGTACATGCACCAATGAAAGATTTTCAGAGCTTTCTGAAAAAGTTTAGTGTGATGTCCAAACAAAAATTAATTACTTGTTGAAACGAGTCAATTTCATAGTACACTGAAAGTTCCGTAATGCTATATTTATCGTGCGTCCCTGTATTTAAGCGGGATAACTGATGTTACAATACAACGCACTAAGTTACAGACTTTTTTGACTCCTGTATAGTATTAATAGGATTCCCCAAACCCCTCCTCCATTACTGGAACGAACTCAGTAATTAGTAGATAGTCCGAAAGTCGTTGGCTCGAAACTTTTTGCCTCGTGTCAAGTCGTAACTCTAAGAAAGGTTTATAAAGCGTCATAGATGTGTGAATTAATTATTAGAGAAATCAAACCATTCAGATTATTCAGTAAATCACAATTAATATCATGAACTTTTATCATTGACAATGGTTTCTGTATGCTAGGCTTTGTTATAATAATAATAATAATAATAATAATAATAATAATAATAATAATAATAATAATAATAATAATAGTAATAATAATAATAATAATAATAATAATAATAATAATAATTATTATTATTATTATTATTATTATTATTACTATACATTTTTTTTTTCATACGTCTCCTTTCTTCATCTCGACGTTTCGACTGCTTACACTAATGTTCATCTGTCTCAGACCGTGGAGTCGATTTACTGTGCTGGAGTATTGAGCAAGAGATGATCCCTCTGCGGTCGGCTGTTGTCAGTCAGTGATTCACTGCATGCTCCCTGCTGTGTTGTGTGACCCACCCCACGGAAATGGAGCAAGCGATAGAAAGGCTCTTGCAAGGTTAAACTGATCGTCACATCGAGATTGTTAGGGTTGAGTCTCATTATATGGACGGATTCGACTACCCTTCGAGAGCACCATGAAGCAGAGGTTTTCTCATGGGCTCTTGCGAGTAGAGACTGGGAAAGAGTGTCTTGATATTTTGAGCGGGAGATCTGGGTACTAGTTGAAATTTTTTCAAAATGGCGGATGCATCAAGATTCATGGCAATGAAATTTATCATAATTTTTCCTCATTTCTGCTGAGTCCGTAGATGAACTTTATTGTTCTAAGATTTTATCCATGTCTCCTACAAATTTAACATTCACGATGGACTGAAGTGTGGCTCTTGCTGGACACAATATGAAGCACAATACGGTCGGACATCATGTACTCTCATTCCTGTCTTCGTTTTGTCCTGTGAAAACCATCCCGGCAAGATGTCTTCACGGCCGGACATTTTCCAAAAGGAGATCACTTCATGATGTCCTGGATGTGCCGCACTCCGCCACACAGGCTGAAATTAAAGCCGCGTATTATGAATTGTCGCTGAAATATCATTCAGACGTGAACAAGAGCGAAGAAGCCCAGTATATGTTCACTGGTTTGTTAGCATGCAAAATATCTTTATAGTCGATATGTAAAGGTGTAGACAAGCTAATGAGGCCCACGTGGTAAAAGCTCTCTGTGGCATGAGCAGCGTGCAAAGAAAGTAGTGTCCGATAGCCCGGGGCTAGTGGATTTTGCTATTGGGCTAGTGAATTCTGTTATTAACTTGTCCGACGGGCAAGTGAATTTTTTTGAGGAATTCAAATTACAGAAGAACTGTGAAATCAATCTGCTCGTCAAAATGTTTTTGCAGCTAGTTGAAATGATATTTGGGCTAGTAAATGTTAGCTTCAGCTTGCCCGAATGGCAAGCTGTAAAAATGACTTTCTTTGCACCCTGCATGAGGCTCCTTGTAGTCTTTTGGACCATTACAGTTAATATCTGCACCCCTCCCTCTCTCAGTGGTGAACAAAACACTGACCCCAGTCCATGGACTACCCATATCGATTACCCTAAAATCGACTATCCCACTGAAGTCTAGTGATTTAAAGTTAGGAAACTGAGTGAATCAGGTTTCATTTGGGAAACTGACCTGAAACTTGATTCACTCAGTTTGCTAACCCAAATCACTAATCTTCAGTGGTGTAGTCCATTTTAGATTAGTCCATATGGGTAGTCCGAGGGGTGGTTCATGGACTGGGGGTCAGTGTTTTGCCCACCAACCCCTCTCCCGGTGATGTATAGAGAAATCCTAGGGTAGAGCAGGTTGGTTAACGAGTCATTCCTGAAGTAGTAGCTATTTCAATACCTTTGGTCAAATGAAACATCCCCCTTTCTCTGAATGAGGGACTGTGTTCTGTTGGGACTTTGACCCTTTTATTTCCTATAAGGGGGAAAACTCTAAGAGGGTTTAATTTACAGGTGTGCAGTTGTCAGACCTGGGTTCTTCTTGACATTCCTGCACTTTTAGTTAGAAAGCATTGTTAACCCTTTCAGCCCCAATAACCACATACAGTTGAATTTCCTTCACTCTTCTCCATACATTTTTGTAATGGACTCATTTAGAGAATTTGATTACAGATAAAAGCAGTTGGTGATCATGGGAAGCAGTTGGTGATGATGGAATTTTGATGTATTGATGTTGTTAGGAGAAAATTGATGTTGGCCACTCTTAAGACTTGAAAATGTTAAAGAACTTATTTATTATTATTTAATTATTAATTTATAGTGCACCTTTTCTGATGAATAATCATAAGGACACATGTCTTAATTGGTAAGCTCTATTTGAGGTTAAAATTGCAGGACAAGGAAAACTTAATTGCTGATTGTTTCATGCATTTTGTTTGGGCATCATTAAAGGCATGATATTTGGGTGGTTCTACTTAACATTAGTTTCTGATGAGCTTTTTTTGTTTATATAATATATATTTTATATATTTTTCAGAACTGACCAAGGCATACAGTGTGCTTAGTAATTTGAATTCAAGGAGGGAGTATGACAAAGAAATTGGTGCTTACTTCACTATGAGGAGCGTAAAGAAGAAAGAAGCTGGCGAGAAGATGCTGCGACTGACAGATGAAATGTTAGAGATCGACATGAATGGGACAAGAGAGGTAACAGTATTTTGCTAAGTTGTTTTTGGTGTTAAATGCACGTATAGTATCAAACATTTCTTTCAGTTATTTTAATTGAAAACCTTATTGAATTAGGAAAGATACTGAAATGTATATGTTGTGGTTCAAATATTAGCGGGGCTCCCGCGCGCGCGAAGCGCGCGTGGGACAGAGCCCCATACTCATGGAATATGGTCAACCTCTTTTCGTTTGGTTGTCACGTGATTGACCGAGCGTACGTATGTACGTACGTACGCGTCTACAGATTGTACGGGTGGGGTAGGGGAGGCTATCAAAAGGAAGGGAGGGGTGTCTCAGGCATGTCTTGGCAAGTCCACATCTTTAATATAGGATTTTAGTATAGGACATCCACAATATGGTCAATTGACAGCTGTCAAAACAGGATACCCACTGACCAGTATCCCATGACCATATCGCGGGCTCATGTTTCAACTCATCGAGGTGACGTGATTTATTTGGTAGCTGTCCGTTGACCAGTTAATTGTTTTACTAGATGGCGAACAATGTTCAATCTCATACTTTTACTAGTTAAACTGATAATGCACACATATTGGACATCAATGTTTTGATCAATTGACAGCTGTCAAAACAGAGTACCCGCTGACCAGTATCACTTGACCGTATCGCGGGCTCAGGTGTCGACCCATCGAGGTCAAGTATTTTTTTGAAGTTATCCGCTGACAAGTTACTAGTTTTCAAGTGTTCGCAGGCTCAAGTTCAATTTTTTTCTAAATTCATATGAAATATGTTGTGTTTATGTGCTACACAAAATTTTGATTGCAAACTGACCTCGGACGCGAAAATTCAGCCAGCTGTTACAGGCAGGGAACACAGTTGCCTTTGACTTTTCTCACCATGGTCACGCGTTGGTCACGCTCTACGTCCAATTTTTATGCTCTGATTGGTCAAAATTTGACAGGTGAGTTCATGCGGAAAATTTATGCAGCATCTTGAATCTTGTTTACTTTGACAGCTGAAGCTGACAGAGTTTTGTGTCAACTTGTAATGTTTTTAACTGTCTTTTTCCACTGGATGTGCAAAATGAAATTCAGCTGCTATCAGGAGTCTTCTGTTATTCATGGCTAGTTTGTTTATTGGGTTTTTGGTTGAGGAATACATCGCTTGTCAAAGTCGGAAATCCGATTTCGGATAGCATCGTTTTCGTTTTCACCTTGCTTGATGCGTAAGAGGATTGCAAAGTCTGAAGCGATACTGGCTGTTCTTGATACCTTTCAGGTGCTGCATCTCGAATGGTAAGCCAGAGAAATTATTGTATTTGATGTTTGTTTTTTGTATCTAATTTAATGAAGTCGAGCGGAGTTTATGCGGGCATTTAGTTTATGCACGTTTGTAAGATTTGAGACAATGATCTGACCAAGTATCAGGTTTGATATAAACTTACAGAACTTTAAAAAGCCTTTAGACAGTTTCTCACCGCAAATAGAAAGAAAACGTTCCAAAGAATATTTAGTTATAATTCTGGCCAGAAAAGAAAGCTTTGAGCGATTTTCTTGCCTCGAGTTCGTCTTTGAAAAAAGCAAACACCGGGAAGCCGGCTTAAAACATAAACTTAAGCTTGAAGCTTGAAGACTCAGGATTTTTAGGGACACTTTAATACTTGTCTTCCAGAATGAAAATTGTTGTCTCTGTATATGTTTCACCGAATTATATTTCTTTTATTGATTGTTAGTAGTCTCTGTTGTAATTTTAATCGCTGTGCCGATTGTTTTCAGTCGTTCAGTGAACATCGCTTGCAGGAGTACTCAAAATGCCGCGCGTTAAACCATTAAATAAAAAATAAACATAATAAATTCTTTATAATGTTGGAGCGTAACTCTGTTAATGTTCATTCAAACACTCGCCACAGCTCGCACTACAAAAGTGAGAACCGGATGGCCGTATAGGTGATTTTGGAAATTTTTTTAACAGTTTATGAATATTGAATGAGTCTAATTTGTATTGTGAAATACTGCTTTCTGTCCGAGGTCTGCCGGTATGATAAAAACAGTGCCTCATACTACTGTTTCACCTCAGTTGTGATGTATTAATGCTATAAAAGGTTGGTTTACACGCACCCAGATTTGTTGACAAGATTTTGCAAAGTAAACTTGTCGAATGCAAAAAAGTTGGCCTGATTTTTTTTTCCACTAATTAATCTACGGTGATCAAGAGCCATTATGGCTCTTAAATGTGATCGAAGATCATTACCAGTTTTTGGGTGTACATATGAGGCTATCAACTCGATGTAAGATTTGGTTCACTCTTGGGCTGTTTGCAAATTATTTTTCTCTAAAATCAGGTAGCCTTTCCCTCAAAAGTCACATAAATGTGCTCTAAAGTTAACTGAATTGTGGAATTCGAATACAAGTTTATTGTTTAATTTAAATTATAAATTTATTAATGGGAGCCTCGCTTTTAGCCCTGGCTAAATCTATATATTATCATTGGTTTAAGTTTTATTACCCTTTTTGGGGGGGGAAGGGGTTGGGGGAGTTATGGGCGGTAATGTATGATAATGAGTATAAAACAAAAGGAAGTAAAATTTAAACCAAGGATAAAATTGAACCACATTATATGCATAATGTATGCTGAAAAACTCAAAAAGCAGTGGAAAGATGGAAAATCTTGCTCACTCAGGATTTGCTGCCTTGGTCCCACAAGAAAAAGTTCTCATTTTGGCATAAACCTTTTATTCGCCATTTGCACATCTCACCAAAATACACCTTGCCCCCCAAACTTTTGCATAACCTTGGTTTTTGATTTCCCCTGGGTATTTCAGTGGTCCCAAAAGAAATTGAAGAGAATGCTTGTGCAAAATTTTGGGGGGCAAACAAGGTGTATTATGGGAGGTGTGCAAATGGTGAATTCACCATGCTTGTTTGGTCAAGATGGCTGGATAATGGCCTTGTTCTTTTTTGTGTTCTTACTGAGTTGACTTTTACAACGGACTTGGTTCATAAAAATGTGAATAAAAAGAACTTTGGCCAATATCCAGCCATGCTGACTTCATGAACGGTCAGTAAGGCCCAGTTCAAACATCGAACTTTTCATGTCCCAGATAATACCTATATTCACGCCAACTAAAATGGTACATGTTTGACAGTTGATTCAGATGTCCTACGATCTACAATGGTGTGCAATGCTTACCAGGGAAAATACATTATAGTAATTTATGCAGTAGGTTTGGCACATAAAAGTTTGACATTTGAAACCAAGTCAAAATTCTCATGTGTGCCACTCTTTTTTCTTTGATTTATGGGTCGACCTAAATTAGCCATGTTGGACTTCAAACATCCATCCCTTCATGTATTTACTGTCAAACTCAGAAAACCGTGAACACCTGAAAAATTTCAGGAATGTTGATTGTTTACTGGCCAATCACAATAAAGTTCAGGATACACAAGCAAACCTCAAAACCACAAACTTATTACCGTTGCTGTTTGTGGTTTAGTTATCTCATGCCTTATTGGATTATTTCTCGCAACACAATAACATTCCATAAATATTTCTGGTGTTCACGGTTTTGTGAGTTTCACAGTAATTGAAGGGATTAGGTTGGGTACATGTAAGGTTCAACCTTTGAACTGAGCCTAAAGTTACGCATATATGATAATATGTAAAAAAAACCCTTTTAATAGCAAGAGTATTCAACATGTTGTTTTTGTTTTTGTTTTTCACACCAGAGTGGAATATTTCTCAGCACCATTGCAACTCTTAGCTCCGTAGTGGGTGTCCAAGTAAGACTGACCAATGTATCTGTTCCTAACGGTGGTCTCCAGTCACATGACATGAGAGTGCTTCAGCTTCTGCGCATGATCTGCAATGGAACACTGGCTGCAAACACAGGACTGTCCACCGTGACATACATCCCTGGAGAGTTGCTGAGTGGGCACTTCTCAGCTGAAGATGGGAGATTAGGGTATGTTGCAATATCCACACGTCTGATTCCATACATTTCCTTACAGAACTAGTTGAGAAAATTTGTTCAATGATCACTGAATTTTTCCTTTTAACTCTCATAACCTTCTTGCCTGATTATGTATTGGTATGGTTAGGAGAAAATTGATGTTGGTCATTATACATGTAAAAAGAAAGTAGCAGCTGCAATGACATGTTTAAACTCAGGTGTTACAGACACGGAGGAAAAGGGGTACAGTGTCTGAAAAGCAGATTACTCTGTACCTGTATCAAAGTGCAAAGAAAATGAATTTTGCAGCTCATTCTTTCTCGGCAAGGATGTGCGAAACATTTTTACCGATTAATAGAAGTGACAATAATTTTATTACATTGTATTACCAATTACATCCCTCAAAACTAAAAATTTAAAAATGTAGTCCTGACTAGCACAGCTACAAAATCGGCCAGCCTGAGGCTACAGTGCATATGTACACATGTATTAATTTTGTAACAAGGCCTTACAAATCTCTTCACATTTTTACATCGCTAGTGTAAGACGAAATTGAAATGGACAGACGGCCAAAACATCGCAATCTGTTCGAAACATTTTAATCAGAGACATTTCTTGCAATTGCGTTTGTTCTGTCGAGTCCTTCTTGTTTTAATGAAAAATGCACATTCAACAAATCAACTTGCGTGATCGTCGTCTCCTCGCGTGACATCCAAGTTTATGGCGACTACTGACGATGTCGATAATTTGTTTGTTGTTTGTCTTTCTGTGACAAAGAGGGGGACCTTTTGATGTTTGGTTACCAGCATTAATATACATAACGCTTCACATGGCCCCGTCATAGTCAAGTCTTACTGGTCGGCGGACTTCAACGTATTTTCCGCAAAGTTTGCGTGAGGATAATCACGACCAAGGTCACGAACATTTCTGTGTACAGATTAAAACAATCAACGACGATGGCGTCTGATTCAGAGGTGTATATACCAAGCGTCCTCAACATCGTTTCGTTGCGTCCATATTGCTGGACTCCTTGCCATGTCCTTGCAGTCCTTCTACTATTTCCCCGTTGTCCACCCTATATGTTTTCAACGAAAACTTGTTCTGGTGAAACTCTGCTGTCACAGACTCATAGATTGCGTGACACATGTTGGACTCTATCATACGTGCACACTTTTGTCTGTTCCCCGTGTTTTATAGTAAATTTACGTAGTATTTTAGTTTGTTTTTTGTTAGTGGTGCTGTAGTCATAACCGCCAACACCGTGATTTCGAGTTTTTAATGTTAATGATTATGATACAGTCAGTGATAGGACGAACTGAGTGAAGCATTTGTTGCTGAAGCATTCAATTTAGCTGTCGATTCGAAGTCATTCTCAAAAATATCTTCTTCAATGCTCTTTATGATGATGTACTGTAGCTCATAATTACAGTGTACAACTGTATGTGTAATGCATGTTACTGCTGTGACTGAAGGAGAAATTGAGCAAGACATTGTTCAATTCAATGCACATGTAACACCAGCTAAGACTTCTTTGAATCTGCCTGCAGGTCTGGTGTCGGTAGAGGCAACCCGAGGACTTACAACAGCAATTAATCCTCTGGACAAAGACGCAGAGAAACAGAATCTCAGTGGGGTAGCTCCTCGTTACGTATCCAACACACTAGAGCAGTATCTACTGAGTTCTGGAGATTCGCTCATTCTGTCATCTCATCTGTCATCTGAAAACATGCATGTTATTCCAGTGCGGTGATTCTCTTCACGTTTGGACGCCTCACGTTCGCCCTTGGCTACAAATACTATCATGCTTATCGGGCATTTGGACATATGATCACAGCCTTCCCGACTGTTTATTTTATGTGTATTGTGTATACAGCTTCGCCAGGAATAACTTCGGTTACAGCAATAGAAGGCATGTTTGATTTTATCAAAAGCGTTCATTGGAATGTTAAAGTTTAGCACTTCAAAGCCAGTTTTTTCTTCTCACCCAGTTTGCTAAGCGTCTGCCCAGTATCAAAGGATGGGTTTAATTGTAATTGCTTGGAAATTAAAGACATATAAAAATGAAAACAAGATAAAGAGACTTATAATACCGCTCTCGGCTTTTTGTTCATTATATCAAAGCTTTTTTCTTTCTTTACAAAGACTTATGACTAGGGTCTTCGTTTTCTACGTAACCCCCCCAAATATAGAAAACAAAGACCCCCCCTCAAAATCACTTGGGAACGGCTTGAAACTAATTAAAACAACTTCTAGACACTAGAGGAGTGTAAGAAACAGAGTCTTTGATTCGTTTTTTATTCGTTTTCTACATAACCTCTATAGAAAGAGGTTTTTTAATCAAAACAAGGTCATTTAATCAATCACTACTTTAAAACTTCATTTGGAATGATCCTGATTGACTTATTCACGTGTTTGAAGTTCGGATATGTTTTTGATCCTCGACAGAGGATTTACGGTACATAAAGGAAATTACTTGAATTAGTTTGCAAGGAATAAAAAGGAGTCTAGGTAATGTATAAAAAAACTAGAATTAACTTTTCTCTGTGAGTGCAGGGCATCGATTGATGTCAGATTGTTCATGTTGTGAAAGCTATCATCATTGTAATCACTGTACACTTGAACTTATTAATCCTCTTTTTTGTCAGTCACGTTTTGATTGCTAAAGTGTCCCCTGAATGGAGAGGGGATTCTCGTTGGAAATTGTGAATTAACCCCTGAAGGAGAGAAATTTGGGCGTGGCCTAACCTTTTTTTGACTCCTCAAAGCGATCATTTTAACTTTGATTACATGAATCGAGTAAATAAAATGAATTGAAAATATAATGTTTAATATTTCTTCGCGTGCAACCCTAAAAGAGACCTTTACAGCTAAATATAATGTGTTTTGCCCAGAACACCTTAAGCGAGACCAAAATCTGAAATTTACACCCCGAAGCGAGACGACGAGCACCCGCGCCCCTTTCATATGGGAGTTCCCCCCCAGGGGGGGTTTCAGAACCAAAAAAGGGTCCCTATCATAGAGGTAATAGATACACAGATTATGACAATATTTTTCCGGGACCAAATTATAGAGGTGTCCCTTGAATGGAGCTGTTCCAAAGGTGAGGTTGCACTCTGTATTAGCGATTCTCCGTTAAACGTTCCCTAATGTCACTACGTTATCGGCGAGTAAATTTGCTTCGTTACCATTATTAATTTTGTGATGAAATAGACTTTGAACAAAATTTATTGATTTTACAGGTTCCTGAAAACTTTTCATTCTTGTGAATGTGGTGTGCCCTTCGAAATGTTTCACCAGCATACACACCCACTTTAAGAAGAGACGTTCTACTCGAGAGATAAAATGCTATTACAAGTTACTTCCAACAAGGCTTTGGCTGTTCTGATCTACAGTTATGTCCTAATCTTCACTGTAAGTTTTAAGTTCCCGCACTCCTCCTCCATCCATCATCCTAACTTGAAGGTTTTAAACCAAACAACACAAATTGTAAATGCAGCCTCTGTGATTAAAATAGAAACTGATGATTATCCCTTTTTCTGTGTCCTTTTCTGTTGTTGAGATTGATCGGATTTTGTCTAGTAAGTCTTTTCTCTCTCAGTAACGACGGAGAAATAAGAACGTACTTATATACCACCTCTTTTATACGCTACACGGTGACTACAGCAAAGAGGACATCATCTCAAGACCAATCGTAAAGAGACTCTATACTAACCATGCCATTGATGGCCAAGAGATCAACTTAAGCTCTAGCTTGCGTAGCAGTAGCAGAAGTCCTATACAACTAGACTTTTCGAATGGAGGTTCACCTCTGACAGTTTTGCCCTATTGGAGTGTTGTGGTGGACTAAGTAATCGTAGCCTTGGACTTAGGGGGAGGGAGGAATGTTTCACGGTCAAAAAGTAAAACCTCATAGATATTTTTTTTTCCAAAAAAAAAAAAAACAGAAAATGCACTAGGCTTCTGTTGCTTTTGTAAGCCTTTCTAAATTCTTTTACTCTATTCCTCCTTATCTGAGCGAGGTCACTCCTGCTTATCCGAGTCGATAGACGTACACGGAAATGATGACAGTCACCATTCCTGAAATCATGAAATTTCCAATATGTAGATTTAGCTAAGGCCAAAAGCGAAGCTCTCGACGGATCTTTTCAGAAAAGTCTTTCTCAAGTAATTCAACTTTTCGACCGTAAGCATAAAAAAAACTTAATTTTTACCTTAAGAAAAAAGATCTAAGCCCGCGATCAATTTTAAACCAAAACTGGCCAGCGGATAACGTTAAAAAATACGTCACTTGAATGAGTTGTATAACTGAACCCGTGGTAAAAAGGATACCCCTCTCTGACAGATGTCAATTGACCATAACTTACATGGATGTCCAATACCAAGTTAAACACATGCAGATGGTATATGCCTTGGACCCTAGTTGTAAGTGTGCCATTTCACATCCGCTAACATGAGGGGTAGAAGAACTGCCGATTTTGTCAGAACCAATATTTCTTGGATGCATAGCTAACCAAATTTCCTTTTCCAATTTTCTCGCTGCGCGCATTTGCGCCCCAGAAAGCTCCGCTAACATGACTCCGCGGCTCTTTAGGGACAACATTGCAAAATTTTTATGACTCCCTAGTCTCGCAATTCCCATACAGGTCATACCGAGGAAACTTGAGCACAAAGAAATCCAAACCAAAGAGGATGATGTGTTGCATTGTCCTCTCTTGTTTCTGCCGCAGAGTTTCTCGAAAACAAACAGGCCTGGTCTGAATAGCGTTCATACCTTTAATTTGCTAATAGGAGGAAGGACGTAGTCGACAAGGTAACAAACCGAAGTTACATTGTCATCAAGAGCGGATACTTAACAATTATTCCTCGAGCCCGAATGGGCTATTGACTCAGAGGCCATGAGGGCGAGTTGAATAATTGTTTTAGTAAAATCCGGCAACTAGTTGGTCAAACGAATATCGAGAATAAAAAAACTCTTAGCTAGTTAAAGCTAGACTTTAATCCTTGTTTGCCGCCAAAAAGCCGGCGCTTTTCGCTACTAGTGGGCTATAGGATATAGCCCAGTAGTAGCTCAACCAATCAGAACGCAGCATTGGTAATAGACGGCTAGTTGGATTTTACTAATAATATATATGCATCCAGTGTTTTAAAGTACAATTCAAGCTTAAAAGCAGGGTTATTCGTTGTAAAAATTCTATTGACTAGGGCGTCGTGTTAGCCTAATAGGGGTGTCCATTGTCAATGTATGCGAATAGACTGCACCCTACACCTGTAAAAACCTTGAGATAGGCTTAAGAATTCAAACAATTAATGCGCCTATTTAAAAACCACTTATCAGGGTTTGCTTATCGTTTGACGCACTCTTTCTGGTGCTTTATACATATTTAGGTCTCAGAGTACATGTATACTTACTCCTCGCCTGCTTCTACGCGTTTACCGCAAGTCTTATATAATAATTTTATTATACCTGTCAAACTTGCATGTACATTAATTATATATGTATGAACTCTGGTAATTCTAACAATCCTTTCGTGATATTTTAACTTCTCGTGTACATATCATGCATAAGTTAATATACGCACGCTAAGCCTGTACCAATTCTGAAATTTCTGTGAGATTTAGGGCCTATCCACACAAAGCTGTTCACACACATTTTTCGCTGTCATCACCTGACAGTTTGTCGCGATTTTTACAAATTTTGTCCGAGACGGGACAATCTTCAAAGACGCCGCGGACAAAATTTGTCCCGGGTAAATATTCGACAAAATCGACTAGATAAACGAAAACGTGTTTCTCTTGTCAATCATTTGTTGTAAAGCCATTGTTCTTTCCATTAAGTAATCACAAATGCGACGATCTTAAGCCTGTTAAAAGTAAATAGTTTCCGGTACAGTGCGGATTAATTTTTTCAAAACAAAAATTGTCATCATACATTTTTTGGTTTAGATGCTTCAAAGACAATCCCAGATTTGTCTGTTAGTGCGGATAAGCCCAGGCCTTATAGTTTGATTATAAAAATTACCATGAAAACCCCTTCCCTTTTTGTCCGAGGTTTTTGTTCGGCAACAACTGGTTTTAACTTGAGCCCGTTTGTTAGGAAGTACAAAAAACGAACTCCCTATAAGTTATTTTACAATCTAGCAAAATTTCTGAAAACGTTACTGCCAAAATAGCAGCAAGTTTCGATGGACACGTGATCAATAATTAGGCTGTTTGTTTCCAAAGAAATCTGCCACTCTTTCAAAACGTGCAAATCTGGATCAGCAAACACCGTTTCGGGTCATTAATGGCCTCTAACCAGCTGTTTTAGCAGACTCAACTAGATGCATTTTTGAAAAAGTGTTATTGCCAAAATAGGTCTCTTCCCGTCAAGTTTGACTAAAACGTAGTTATTTCCTTATTTTTGGCGGTGAAGCAGACGGGGCCCCATAGATATGTTTCTCTGTGGTGTTTAAAGGTTGATAGTGATCGCCCGCCTGCCACTGAAATTGGCCTAAACTCTCGTAATCTACTTGTCGATTCAAATCTAATGGTTGGTAACAAGTTTCATTCTTGATTTCTTGATAAGTACTATCTTGCTTTGGATAAACGTCATTATAGTAAGTTGCCTCGTCTAAATGTACGTCATCATAAGTGTCCTGGCCTCTGATTGTAAGTCTGTTACCAGAGTGTAGTTCGTCAAGAAGCTGAATGGAGTTGTAATAGCTTCCGGACGTTGATGGATGGCTGCTGCCGGACATTTCTATGCTTTCTTGCCTTAAACTGTTCTTTGTCCTCCTTGAACAACATGCAATATCTGTCAGAATATATAAAAAAAAGTGCTCGGGTGGTTAGTCTGAGCAAGGTGTTTCATATTAAAGACAAAAGTGTTACCAACCAGCTTTTTACTTGTTAGGATAAATACTTTTGACACTGAAATTATAATCTCATCACCATCACCACCACCACCACCACCATCATCATCATCATCATCATCAATATGACCATCATGATCATCATGATCATGATCATGATCATCATCATCATCTTCATCATCGTCATCATCATCGTCATCATTTCTTCGAGGTACATATTGCATTCCATCATGTAGTGGTTGTCTCGCATTTATTTATCGTGTTGTGTCCGTCGGCCCTATACCGATTTTGTTTTGCGATTGTATGGGAAACGGTTTCTTAAAAATTTCAGCGGATCTTAGTAATAGAGAATACAACCTGGTCAGTGTTAAAGCTCGCGTATTAGAATTTGAAGTAAAAGTGGCCTCTTACACGTTCAAAAAGTCAAGCTATTAAATTTCATTAAGATTCAAAACGCAATTTTTACCGTTTAAAGCCTAGTTCGTTGTCGGATTCAGTACTTGTCTGTTATTGTCATTGTTGGCTGAAGGCCATTGCCGGTTTTTTTTTCTTATACCGTGCAAGGACTATTCGAAAATATGCATGTATACTGGTGTGCGAAATAATGCCTTTGATTGGCGACATCTATCGTGCTTGCAATCGCTGTTACGATTCGTAGGTGAATACGGTTCGTCAGCGAATCTTCACCCTCCTCCTGAAAATAAAGTCCTTCAACTATGACGTCAACGCCAAGGATGACGCCATTTCTAATTAAGTGAATTTGAATATCGTTCTTGTTGGCGTCGGTCTCGTGCAGGGTGGCTAAAACGTTCTTTAAGCTGACACAACTTGCAAAATGATCAGGAGACTGCTAAAAAACGGTTATTTTCCGCACGATGGACGTTATGGCGAAAAAAGAAGCAACCTCTGCTTGCAAGGCAGTTGAATTATGTCTGGAAATACTGACGTCACATGCATATGCTAACGCCATGTAGATAAAAACTCCATGAATTATATAGGAAAACTTAGGAATAAACCAAAACATACCATTACGAGGAGATCGAAGGCGCCAAACAATAATTCCGACAACCACTATCAGCAGAATTACTAGGACTGCCACTACCGCAACTATGGTAGCTGTTGAAGACTTGGAAGGTGATTCAGGATCGTTTTCCTCTGAAATAAACAAACAAGGAGACCAATATTTAAAACACAGTAAAAACGAACAACACAAGACTAAAAGAGGAAAAAAGCAAGAAAGATAAGGGGAAAAGGTCAGTGGAGGCCGGCTGTTGAAATAAACTGACAAACACAGTATTTCCTCTTAGGTACATTAAAACCAAATTAGGTTACTCCTCTAGGATAGTTAAGTGGTTTATAATGATGTCTTGAAAGACTCGCCAAAATAACTGAAGATAAAGGAAATGTCCCTACTATGGCTTGCTCATACAGTATGTCCGTGCAAACTCTATTTTTTTGTCTATTCCACTATCCTTTGGGTGTCATTATGACTTTCATTCGTTCCACTTTATACCAATATTGCAAGCTCACCTCTCAGGTGTATAAAAGTTTTTAAAGCAATTTTAAACTAGAGACTCATCTCTTCGCTTCTTTGTACGTAATGCTAGCTCAAGCCCTTTTTTAAGTAAAAATGTGTTCTCTCCTTTTTTGTACATATAACGTTTAAAAGTAGCAAGGCAAAGAATGGAGATGTACACGTAGAGCTATATATCTATATTTTAGACCTCAAACATGAAAATCTACTTTTGATACTTCAAAAAAACGGGCAGTTCCATATTTCATCCATTTTTTTTGGACAGTTATCTACTTATTTTCTAAAAAAAAAAACGAGAATAAACGCGAGCTTAAATATGGTGTTTACCATTGCCAAAAACGTGATTCTAAATCTCTCTATTGTGACACAGTAAAAACCCAAGGCGTGGGTAGCTGGGTTAAAATTTGCCTGTGCGGTCGAAGGTTAAAACGTTAAGATATCTGAATAATTTGATCATAGCTAATCGTTTAAAGAAATGTCATTCAAGTTTGTAACCAACTTACAAACATATAACTTACTTTTCGTTGTAAACTGAATGAATCCCTCATTTTCATAGTTTTCATCTTGGTCAAAAGATCGCTGAAAGACCGCGTACTCTGTGTTTTCCTTTAGCTTTCCGTTCAGATACTTAATATCAGCTAAAAACCATCGTCAAAAAATAGAAGTGTTACATTGAGCTGATCATAAATTTTCGTATGCTTATTAAGAAGTAGTATCAAATTAAACCATCTTTTACATGTTAAGCTGTAAAAAGTGTATTTTCTGCGTAAAAGTTAAATTTTGGGGAAAAAAAAACGAAAAGGTGGAAAAAGTGAGAAAATTCCTCCAGTAGCCTAATTTGCATATTTATCCCATAATATTAGCATCATCTTGTATACGACAAAAAAGGTATCTATTGAGGATAGAAACTTGCCATGAATATCGTAACGTGGCGAAAACTCAAGAGACAGGTTCCAACCCCTCCTCCCCACTTCTACCACGGTGGGGGTATGAGTTTGCATATACGTCCGAAGGTAAATATCTTTCACACCTTTCGTTCTGAGAGGCACAAACGTCAGCCGTTTACGCAACAAAGTGAAGCCGCTTTTGTTGTCATCATGACACCAGTGGTGATTTAAGACTTTAGAAGAAGTATCTTATTCGTCAACTTGTAAACAACTTACATGGGATAGCTCTACGTTTTCTCTTAGCATCAGTTATACCACTCCGTGAGTAATACTTTCCATCTCCAACAGTAAATGTCGTTCTTGATTCCTCTCTTTCAAACTCAGCAGTTATGTAAGGTTCACCATCCATTTGGTCATCATACACGAGAGTAACGTTTTGGTACTTCTCGTCTGCTGGATTCCCTGACTCTGCTCCTTTCAGTAACGTTATGACGATCATTCGGAAATATCTGGTGGCGACATGACAACACCACTCTTCAGTTAGATAGAAAATTAAATTAAATTTTTACCTATAACGTTGTTTTGAAGATGGAGAATTCGCATTTATATCATTTGCATCTAAATAATAGTTACTAACCATCTCTAAAAGTTGTAAAATGTAATCTAAATATAGCTATGGGCAGCTATAGGAAAAGAAAAAAAATAAAATAAAATAAATAGCTACTTAAAAAATAGCTGAGAATACATGTACATACGTCACAGGACTCCCATTACTCAAGGCGTGTCTGTTGACAAATTTGACGGACACTTGTTTTGCACCAATGGCGTCATCAGCGGGTGGCAAAATCGTGGGCACGGCTGAAAGAAACGATTTTGACTGATTTCATTCGCTCCTGGTAGGAATATGGACGAATTTTTAAACTTCCTGTATGCCCCCAAATAGCTCAACCTTAAACTTACATAGTTAGTGGAGAGAACTATAGTTAGATTTACGGCAAAGGGCAATTACGAGATTCAGGCTGACAATTCCCAAAGTGTCCAATTAGTAATCTTTATAGATGAAAAGGGCATGGAGCTGCTTAGTATATACAGCTCTCTGAAGATGTAATGTACAGTTAAACGACTAGTTAAGGAAACGAAAATTTGGTTAGGGTAGAAATTGGCGGTTGTCGTTTGCCGTTAACGTGATTCTAAATCTCTCCAGTAATTCTAACTGAAAATAAATGCTTTGGAAGGTATCCGATCTACAGTACCTTTAAACTAAAGTTCCGAGCGAAGCCAAAAGAAAACCTATTGTTTACGCATGATCAAATATAGAAATGTAAAAGACTAGTATTTTGAAATCTCCTTACCATCTGTCGTTGCCTTTATCGCGTTGCTGAGTGGGCTATTCCCTTTCGAAGTTGCAGCCACAATCCAAAATGAATATTCCGCCTGTTGTCTCAGTCCATTGATGATTGCCGTTTTATTAGGAGGTTTGACGACCATTGTCCCTTCTGCCTTCTTTACTTCGTCCCTATAGTATATGGTGTATTTAGTAATGATGCCATTCCTGGACTCCTTAGGAACGCGTTCCCATTCCACCAATACACTCGTGCTATTCAGTGCGGTCACGTTGCTCAGTAAGGGAGCCGCGGAAGGTGCTGCAACAAAGGGTAACAATAGAAGTCACTTAGCTCTGATCTGATTAGTCATTCTCATTTCTGGCTGCTATACATATCCTTGTGCATTAGTTTGACAATTTGAAATTATATCAATTTATAAGAACATCTGCCTATTCCCATGTATTGATGTTGTGAGGAGAAATAACATCCCAGTCACTTTTGGGAGTTCAAGAGTTAACGAAGTTTGACCCTTTCAGTCCCACAATACCGATTCATGTCATAACTATTGGGAAATAACAAGAAGCTTTTGATAGAGCTATTGGTAATAAAGAATTAATGATTCAAACAAAGGACTTAAAACTGCTTACAACAAAATTACACAATTGCTTGTCAGTGCGGTAAAACTCTTTCCTTTAAGTCCTGGAGTGATCAATAAGCTTCAATAAAAACATAGAAGGGGCGTAGCAAGCTTTTCGACTAGTTGTAGGCCTGGCCGACTTTCATTTCCACAGTAACCTGAAAATTGCACGCATGATACCACCCCATAAGCTGCATAACTTTAAAAATCATCGTGCTAAAATAAAGGCTGTCTGTCTGCCTGTCTGAGATTTTTGTTTGAGATTTTTGGTTCATGGTTCAATCAATCTGTGACTTCAGCGCTGTGCGGTCAGCTTTTTTTTTAAAGCAAGTGCATAGCTGCCGCGCCTGTTTTTCTCTTGTGCAGAAATCGTAGTCCATCGGATGTTTGCTGTCTTTTTAAACGACCTAAATGGTAAGAATAGTTCAAGAAATATTGTACTGAACATTTTTTTCGTTTTTTTTATTATTCTAGGTTTCAAGATTAGTTGCCCCCGCGGGGATTTCGCCCAGAAGGCGAAATCCCGAGGAGGCACTCTAGTAACTCGCACGTATATTAAGGAAAGTACTTACAGTTGAAATATACAGTCATACAATCAATATAGAAAAAATCTCGATTTGCTTGAACAGGGGCCGCGACGAATCGGTAGGTAGTGATGACTTTTGTATTGTTTGCGCCCGCAAGTACGAAATGGTTAGGATGACGTCAAACACAAAAAATCCCGAAGGAGCAACTTTCAGTAGGTAGATTTTGTGACATTAATTGTGCAGTCACACTTCGATACTCTTTTGCGTTACGTGTTATCAGTGACATTCTGTGGAGCAGTTTTATGAAAGTTATGGACCAAAAGACACTCGTTAAGCGCAGATGAAGTTATATAATGTGCGTAGAACAGTGTATATTTTAACACTAAGTGAGTTTGCCAGACACGAGTTCACAAATCTTTGATTGGAAACCTTCAGCTGAACCTTGCCAGACACTCTTTCTCTCTCTTTGACCGGAATAAGACTCGGCCCAAAACAAGCAAGACGAGTGAATGATTCAACGGCTAACTTATCACTAGCAGAACGATAGACGATTACAGAAATTCGCCGACCATCAAATTCTGTGCTGACTTATTTCCTGCTCACAGATGTCCTTCCGCCATAAAGTTTAAAATAAGACTAGAATGGGCTAGCGTGAATTGATCAAACGTCCTTTTAATTTCTAAGGCTTACTTTCCGGCAAATGAAATGAACTAAATGTAAAAAGTGAAATAGAAATAGCGAAAAATTAAACTTCTGATTAAATCTTTTCTTATGGTTTAAAATAAACTATTCTTGAAACTGAGAATGCTTATGTTTTGATCAAAGCTCTGTAAATCGAACCGAAACTATGCATCGAACCTTGCGTTTATTTCCTGTATTTACCTCACCTATTGTATGAAGTAATGTGTGAACATCTTCATTATGAATCGGTATATTTCAAAGAGCTACACAAGGAGCAATTAAGAGTACTTTATACAGAGCGGGGGCAGCCGTGGTGTCAACTATTACTAGTTATATAGGGAGTATTCTTTTGTCACACAGATTGTTATCTCGGGAATCAGGATTGTAAGTTGCATAAGTGAACGACATGTGCTGTACATCTACCTGACCCGTGAATAAACAAGTTTTGGCCTTTACGTTATTTGTTCGCAACTCTTCTCGTCATGTGTACGATGATTGTTCGATGAGGAAACAGCCTATCAGCACTGCTGTTGTTTTCGAATTTAGTGAATTATTAAAATTATTAAATGAATTACAAAATTTTATTGAAACTTTAAAGAAAAACTTTGGGCTAAAGAAATAAGAACTACAATACCGCTCAAAAGTAAGGTACCATCCTCTCGCGAGACGCGGTTTTCGTCGAGCGCTACGCGATTCCTGTAGCGTACGACACGATTCTCGTAGCGCGCGATGGCCAAAAGACGCGACTTGTAACTTACTTTTGAGCGGTACTGTATGTTGACTATAGCTAACACAGCTGGCGTACCTCATACAGTGGAACCTCAATACAACGAACCTCTACAAAACGAAGTCCTCGGTACAACGAACGATTTTCTTCACTGCTCGGCCAAAATTGCAATAAAATGTTAGGAACAGGACCTCGATTTAGCGAACCTCTATATAACGAAGTCCTCGGTATAACGAACGATTTTCTTCAACCCGGCCAAAATTGCAATAAAATGTAAGGAACAGAACCTCCATTTAACGAACCTCTATATAACGAAGTCGTCGGTACAACGAACGATTTTCTTCAGCCCGGTCAAAATTGCAATAAAATGTAAGGAACAGAACCTCCATTTAACGAACCTCTATATAACGAAGTCGTCGGTACAACGAACGATTTTCTTCAGCCCGGTCAAAATTGCAATAAAATGTAAGGAACAGAACCTCCATTTAACGAACCTCTATATAACGAAGTCCTCGGTATAACGAACGATTTTCTTCAACCCGGCTAAAATTGCAATAAAATGTAAGGAACAGAACCTCCATTTAACGAACCTCTATATAACGAAGTCCTCGGTACAACGAACGATTTTCTTCAGCCCGGTCAAAATTGCAATAAAATGTAAGGAACAGAACCTCGATTTAACGAAATCCTCGTTATAACGAACACAATCCAGAAACGCAAACGTAAAATATACCTCGATATAAGGAATAAATGTCAACATGTGACCGAAAGATAGCTAAATGATATGAATACCAAACAGACCAACGAGGATAAAATTTGTGTATGGTAGTTTTAAGCAGTTTTGTTTGCCTGTCCTTGTGTTTCTAGTGCCGTAGCTATGTACAGCTGTTAACTGAGATAATAGCTTCGTATACAAATGTTTACTACAGAAACTGTTTATATCTTGAAATGCCGGGCGTTGGAAATAATGACTGAATATTTAACAATTAGTCGCCGAAGGTATTCGCCGATATTCACGTCGCCTGAGGCAACTAATTGTTTTAGTATAATTACATTGTTGATTATTCGAGAAAATAAAATTATTGATCAATTTCCGACTCCGAAACATCAACAAATCTGGCTGCTATTTTGAAAACTGCTAGTCTTGAATGTTATAATCACCGCGCGTCGATTATAGCGGGATGAAGCGAAGCTCCTAGCCAATCATAGCGCTCTATTTTCGATAACCATCAATGTAATTATACTAAAACTCAATATAACGCACATTTTGCTTTCTTCCCCAAAAATTCGTTAAATCGAGATTTACGATATAACGAACCCTAGATATAACGTACAAATTTCCCCAGTCCCTTGGCACTTCGTTAAATCGAGGTTCCACTGTATAAACATCTAAATGCATTAAGTGCCACCTCTGTAGTTTTACTTATATGAGGTAAAGGTAATAGCGCACACGAGCCAAAGGCCCAAACGACCAAAGCTTATCCCAGTTTCCTTAGCATGAAGCATTTCTAGAAGTACTGCTACCCCCCTGGACGGGATGCTAGTCCATCTAAGGGCTACCCCACCTTCCTGAAGCAGTATGTCGCCGGTACCCATTTTTACAACTAGATGAAGAAAGACAAAGTGGAGTAAAGTTTCTTGTCAAATAAAAATATCTTGACACGTAACTATTCAAATGTCATTTTCTGACACTGGCAGTAATTATGCAGTTAACGATTTACGAAATGAGGCTGTAGAAGGACAATCAAACTCGACACCTTGTTGCTAACTTAGTAGAACTAAAACTAATGAAGATAGTATAAAGTACTTGTCTAGTAATAACCAAAGGTTACGGAGTGCAGGCGACAACGATCGTAGGTCAAAACGCTTTTGCTCCCGGGCTGTGCTTTGCATATGTTTCACGTGACAGATGGTCAAAACTAGCGTGATCAGATTACGAGTGATAGTAGGTCCAAACGCGCGTGATCAAAGAACGTTCTGTGCATTCCATGGAAGTCCAAACGAATGCTGGCTACATACATGCGACGCATGCATAATAACAACTTGGAAATTAGGATGGCGGGCTCTTCTTGCCGCCCGCAGTAAAGATTTTTTTTTATGGGAGGCTCGGTGTTCTCCCGCTTAAAAATAAAATAAAATTACTTATTGATTTCTTATACGGCTGAATCCGCAAGCGGGAAAGATAAAGTGAATCCTGCGTTCTGATTGGCTATCCGAGCGGCAAGGTGGCCCATCTTGCCAGTTCCGGATATCCCGCGTGGGTCCCGCAGAGAAGTAGTTTTCTTTTAGGCCATACAACAAATACTGTATTGACCAAGCTTGTTCTGTCAAGATGGCTGGATAGTGGCCTCGTGCCTTTTTGCGTTTTTATTGACCGAGACCAAGTCGAGGTAAATAAAACGCAATAAACAATTTGGCCAATATCTAGCCATCTTGACCCCATTCTTGGTCAATAGAGAAGAGAAGTGTGACGTCACGTTACCATGGTAGCACTATTTCTGGATGACAACAAAACCAACGACGACGGCGACGACAAGGACAACGGCAAAAATAATATGTTTATATTAACAAACAACAACTTTGCACGTGCATCTCGCTATTTTGTACATTTCTTTGCCGTCGTTACACCACTACGACATGAAACTTCCTAATTTCACGAGCACGCTTTAAGGAGTAGGTGAACACAAGACAAAAATTGTCGCTTTCTTTAACTAAACTTAGATAACGATAGATACGGTCCCAAAGAAAGTTTCGGCAATATTTGCGAAATTAAATGAAATTGAATAAGATCGGTGAAGTTTGAAATAGTGCGAATAGACTTTTAAGTGGCTTTATGGTTTTGTTGTCATCCAAAAATTTTGCTACCATGGAAACGTGACGTAACGGCTTCTCCTCTCTATAACGCACTGATTTCTTTATCCTATTTACTTACTGTCTTCATCTGTTCTTGTAACAATTGGGTTGCTCTCTGGTCCTTTGCCTGTTCTCGTAGCAGCTAATACTTGTATACTGTATTCAGTATACTTAATGAGATTTGTCAACTCATATTGCTGCACGGGAGCGACAACATGTCTTGTTTCCTGTAGACCTCCCCCTTGTACCCTCTTCCAGATAACAGTGTAGTACTGTATTCTGCCATGCTGCTTGTCTTCAGGAACTTCATCCCACTCCACTAAAATTGAAGTTGAGCTTGTGAAGTGCGCTCTGACATTGGAAGGAGCGGCTCCAGGAACTCAGAAAGTAAAGATAAACATGCATTAACTAAGATGATGAATTGTTCTTGCCACTTAGGTAGAAAAGAAAGTAAATAAATGGAGAGATTTATCCATAAAAAAAATGAGGTGCTAATAGAACAAGAAAAAAAAAATCAATTACAAGGAGTTGACAGGAGTTGACCACGACAGTTTATCACTGTAAAAAGATTGGACAGCTGATGTTTCGAGGGCGTTACGGAGGACAGCACTTAAAACATAAGCTTATTAATCGTTTAAAGAGGAATATTGACTTATCAAAACTCTTGATAAAACCATTCTACACCAGAAAGAAGTATAACATCAGTTCGGAAGGGTGGGTAAGGCTATCCAGTGGATGACGCAATTGGTTTTTCAAATGCTCCCCCTGACTAAGGGCTAGTGCTTAGAAAGGAGAAAGCGGCGACGGTATCTATTTTGCTGTAAATCCTACCACGTTTTTTTTTTTTTTTAAGTTATGATAGAGACCAGTCAGGGAATATTCATTGACAACGCTGGAAAGAGCGCCTTAAAATTCGGAAACTAACCAAGTTTAAAAGTAATAAGTTAAAAGCGAGAGGACATATTGCTGTACAAAGTTGCGAAATTTTATTAAGAGGTTTTTGTGTGCTTTTCAACAAATCGCGTTCAAACTCGGCGTCTTTACTAATATTGACAGACGCGTTCTCTTCAGCCGTGCTTACCGGATTTACGGTGGCCCCCCAAAAACGTTCAAAGAAACGAAACATGGAATGGTCATTTCCTAATAGAATATACTTACCGTCTTCATTTGTAGTAAATTCTTTCGGAACGCTGTAAGGTCCATCCCCCTTGACAGTAGTCGCCAAAACACTGACGTTGTAAGACTCATCCTTTATCAGGCCTGTTAGATTCGCCTCTTTTGTAAAAACCGTTGTAGTATTAAAAGGTCCTTCCACACGGACTGAACGATACCTCGCAGTATAGCTCCTGATAATGCCATTTTGGTCCTCAGAAGGAACATCATCCCACTTAACAAATATACTGGTGGAAGTTGTGTTATATTCTCGCACATTTTGGGGGGGAGCAAGGGGTCCTAAGGATATAATAAATTGATAAGTGTACGACTCACTATTTTTATCATTTTATATTACGAATTTAATGTAACTGTTCTTGTTCAACTTAATTAAACTGTGTTGTAATGCTATTAAGGTATCTTTAGCATGTATCACGATAAATTTATCTCAAACTGAATGTAGTGCTGTAATTTTACTTATGAAGTTAAGTCGTGGTGTAAATAAATAAATAATAACAATAAACAAGTCTTGAATTTCTTTGAATATAAACGAAAGTTTACAAAGTATATTTGTTGATGCTAGACAATCCTAAGGCTTAGAAGATGAATGTTAAATTATACGTTCGATGGTAATTAGCGAAAAGATGGACACTAACCGGCTTGTTCTTTGGCCAATCAAAATCTTATTCCTTTAGTCCGTGCTTTTAATACTGAAGAATTTAAATTTAGAATTTAAGCTTGGGTTGAGACGGTTATAATTATGTCAACCCAAGCCTCGATATTATATCTTTGTTAAAACGAATGCGATGGAGGTCTACTTGAATAATAATTGTACATTAACACAACATAAGGGGGAAATTGGCAAAACATTTTACTTACTATCTTCATCTGTACTAACAACAGTAAAATTAGGCGGTCCACCTCCTTTCACTGTGAATGCAATCACTGAAATATTATATTCAACAAACTCCTTCAGTCCTGTTAGGTTGGCTTGACGATCATCAGGACCAGCTTGTACAACTCCATTGTCATTCTCTGTCAGTGACTGGTACGTTATAGTGTAACCAGTAATGATACCATTCCGCAGCTCAGCTTGCACTTCTTCCCACGATACTGAAATCCTGGTTGAACTGGTGTTTTGTCCTCTCACATTTCGCGGTGCACCATCTGGCTCTGATAAACAATTATAAAGTTACTGATGTTCAGACTAAGCGACAATTTAAAATCTGCAGCTATGAATAATTGTTGCCATTGCTCTTATGTTGGTTGAACTGGTGTTTTGTGGCGCAGCAGACTAGCTGATTTGGCTTTAGTTTGAAAGTCCAAAGAAAATATGCTGCAATTTTTAATAGCCACTTCCGAGTTCCAAAAACTCTTGTTTTCAAAACGAGGCTAAGTGCAAATCAGCAGTTAAATTTGCACAAAGATAAAAAGAAAATTATTTTCATATCAATGGCTTTGCGCTTAAACTCGCTTTGAAACAGAGGTTTGGGGCAAATCGGACTGAATGGCGTAGTGCTTACATTTCTACTACAACCGCGACGATCATACTTAAAAATGCGCTTAAGGTTAGCAAATAAACATCGATAGATGAGATCATGACGTCAGCCTGAGCATCGCTATACTAACCCCTCCACCCCCTCACAAAAAAAAAAAAAAAAGAAAAAGAAAAAGAAACGCTGACACTGATTGCAATAGCAATAAAGAAAAGCAAGTGTTGTAAGACTTACTATCTTGGTCTGTTCTAACAACAGTAAAATTAGGCGGTCCACCTCCTTTCACTGTGAATGCAATCACTGAAATATTATATTCAACAAACTCCTTCAGTCCTGTTAGGTTGGCTTGACGATCATCAGGACCAGCTTGTACAACTCCATTGTCATTCTCTGCCAGTGACTGGTACTTTATAGTGTAACCAGTAATGATACCATTCTGTAGCTCAGCTTGCACTTCTTTCCACGATACTGAAATGCTGGTTGAACTAGTGTTACGTCCACTAACGAGTTGTGGTACACCCTCCGGTTCTGATAAACAAGTATAAAGTTAATTTTGGTACTAAAGTAAAGAACAAGCAAGCGAGAGGCACAGTATAATATTTGCCGGATTTTACATTTTTTTTTCTATTTTGTTTACTGAACAATTGCTACCCCCGCAAAAGCGCATCCTTTTATGGCCGATGCAGCTGCTCTTTTATTCAGAAACAGAGCCTTGAAATACATGTAAGTTCGATTGATCGTATTCCAAAAAAAGGTCAGGGGTAGCATATAAACATCGATAGATGAGATCATGACATCAGCCTGAGCGTCGCTATACTAACCCGTAAAAAACAGACAGACAAATAAACAAACGCTGACACTGATTGCAATGGCAGTAATAATAAATAAATAATAATAATAAAAGTGTTGTAAGACTTACTATCTTGGTCTGTTCTAACAACAGTAAAATTAGGCGGTCCACCTCCTTTCACTGTGAATGCAGTCACTGAAATATTATATTCAACAAACTTCTTCAGCTCTGTTAGGTTGGCCTGACGATCATCAGGACCAGCTTGTACAACTCCATTGTCATTCTCTGTCAGTGACTGGTACTTTATAGTGTAACCAGTAATGATAGCATTCTGTAGCTCAGCTTGCACTTCTAACCACGATACTGAAATGCTGGTTGAACTGGTGTTACGTCCACTAACGCTTCGTGGTGCACCCTCCGGTTCTGATGAACAAGTATAAAGTTAATCTTGGTACTGAAGTAAAGAACAAGCAAGCAAGAGGTACATTATAATATTTGCCGAATTTAACTTGTTTTCTTTGTTATTTTGTTTACGGAACAATCGCTCCCCTCGAAAAAGCGCATCCTTGTTTGTTCGAGAATCTCATGTCGAATAATTTCCATAAAAAGGCTATTCTGAAAAAAATATCAATTGCAAACTAACGCTACAAAGCAAAGGATTGTCCTGAACAATTTTGGAGGCGTACCTGTGCTTAAATTTCTTCAGAGGCTTGCTTTAGCTTTTCCGTAAATTTGTCTGTAATTTTCATTTCCCGGGACTTTCTTACAGACAAATGTATAGAGAATTTAGAAAAGTGGTTCTAGGTCTTCTAGTGCATGTAACGCCCTTAATTTTTTTCGGTAGAATCCTTAGGAGCGCAGCTTTAGTTTACAAACCATACTTTTTTCAGAACAGCCGATTTACAGAAATTATTGGACAATAGATTCTCATACAATCAGAGTCATTTCTCACGCGTTTGCCTACTCGTCAAGATGGCGTCGAAAACCCTGACAAGGTCTATTTAAGCATGGGTTTTGTTTTGTGCCGGGGTTTCGTGCGGTTATTTGGATGGGACATCATACCTCAATTGAAAGGTGATCGGTCGTTTCGCCTACGAGGTCGTTTCGCTAATGTCCAGTTGGCTAAGAAACGAAACGAGCGATTTACATGTATATGCCTTGTTCTTTCAGTCGCAGATCAGACGAAAGAAGTAAGAGTTCTGACCTAACCCGTAAGTGAAATTACTTAAGAGGCCCTGCGCCTAAGAAACGACCGATGATTTCCGGCTAAAAAATAAAATCGCCCGATTTTTATCTCCCAAGTAGAGGTTACCGAATACTATTCAAAAATGAATTTCTTTTGTTTCAGTTTCGCTTTAAACCAAAAATATCGAGCCGCAAACTTTTTCCCTCTGATAGCAGCAAAATCAGGCTTAAAATAA
>NC_133212.1:7989049-7994049 GCF_958299795.1 Porites lutea | reverse complement strand
ATTATTTTTAAACAAAAGAGCAACAAATTTACATGTACACTGTAAAACAAGAAAACTTATATTACAGAAACCTCATTATAAATAGTAACCTGAAAAAAAAAAAACCTTTCTGAGGCAGGCGTATTTTGGGTGGACGAAACCTCGTTCGTGTTCGTAATATTGTTGTAGTCACCATCTTTGATTTTATGACAGTGGAAGATTGGGGAGAGTAGAAATAGTAACCGTTACGGTAGGTTCGAGGGCGAAAGAAGGAAAGGGGGGAGGTGAAGGGGAGAAAAAAATACTCTCTTCTCTCTCCCCGCCCCCTCCCCGTTCCCTTTGACTCGCCCCATCTCCTCCTCTCCTTGGGAAGTTTCTACATTGCGCTTTCGCGAGCAAATTGCGCGTTAAAAGAAAACGCCTGCACTGCAGGTTACAGGAGAATAAGAAAAAGTAGCCGGCACTGGGGGCCAGAGGCCCTCTGCCAGCTGTGGAGTCTGTGAGCCGCCTGGGCCGCCAGCGGGGTGCAGGGGTGGTACCCTGTTGGGGGTCCAGGGGGTGAAACCCCCGTGCCCAAAACAGACTTGAGGTTTTCGCGTTTGCTAAAATTGGCTCTCCTGAGCCGGAGAGCAATGCTAACAAGAGAAGTATCTGTTTTTGAATGAAAATCATTAACCCATTATTTTTAATTTTTCATTTCATTATTCCCCAAGATGCCATTTCCTAGTGCATGTTACATCCATATATTTTTATTTACACGAAACACATTAAAAATAATGAAATAGAACTTTCAGTGCATGATTAAAACAATTTCTTTTTCTTTTCCTATTTTGCATCTTTTTTAATTTTTGTTTTTATGCTTTTCTCCAACAATTTACAGCCAGTGAAAACCTCAAGGTAGCCGGCAAAAGCGACGATCACCACTGCATTTTGACAACCCTGTGCCACACCTACCACTGTTTTCTCTGAGGAATACTGTCAGAGAAACAAGCACAGAAACTCCATACTAATAACGTGTCACTATCCAGATCTGGGTAGTGCTTCAGTGATTGGCTGAAACAAATTCCCACACTGAGGGCACAGCCAATCAGAAGTACTACCCAGATCTGGGTAGTGACCTGCAATTAGTATAGGATTTCTGCAGTAATTTTGGGGGAAACCAGCGGTGGTGTCTTCGCAGAATGCTGGGTGTTTTTTCAGGCTAGAGAAGCAACAAAAATTTTATGTAACATTATACCTTCTTCATCTGTGGTTGTGGTGATTACTGAGCTAGCAGTACTGGAACCAACATTGTTAGTAGCAAACACCCTAATATAATATGTTCTTCCAGGATGAAGGCCTACAAGAGAAGCATTTGTGAAGGAGCTTGATACTACACAGCCACTACTTGATAGCCCTGGACATGTAGCTTGTGCAAATTTCTGATTATCTGTACTGATCTCTACAGTGTAGTTAAGAATATGACTGTTGCCATTGAAGCCAGGTGTCCAGGAGATGTTCACAACTCGTGAGGTCTTAGCAATAACTTTAACATTCTGAGGTGGACTTGGAACCACTACAAAAAGAAAATAGTGCTGCTGTTACTGATGATTAATTTTCACTTTAAAGAGACTCCTATCATGTCTATACAACACCTATTTAAGTGCTCAGCCAATGGTGGAACTTATCTGGAGGTCAATACTTTTAACAGACCTTCCTTATTTGCAACTTGTATATGCAACATGGCTTAATTACTACAACAAAGTGACAAACAAATGTAAGGGGGTCAGGGGAGTATACAATGCAGTGACAAAATATGTTTAACAATAAAAAGAATATTCTTTTTTCGTACCATGAAGTTAAAGTGAACATGATAGATGGTAATATAAAAGCTCTCACCGGCATTTATGACCACAATACTCATCAAATTTTTCACAGAAACAATTGACTGAAACGGAAAATTTCTAATGTCACGCTGTCGCAACCAACTGATCTAACTTTGATGAAATAAAGAATGAGTCGCAGTTATCGCTGAGCATTTCTTCTCTCCTCACCCAAAGTTGAGATTCACATTTATTTGCAAATGGTTAATGCGTGAATCAATATTGGGGAGGGCACAGATGACAAGCCTTTTGCAACAAATGTGGATGAGTATCGCAGTGACTTTGATACCTCACATTGGTATCTTTATTTCATACCAATAAAATAGTGAGGTTACTCGACTTCATTCTACATTGCTGATGAAGTTTGAGCGATTCAAAGGAAATATTCTTGAATATTTGTTTGAAATTGTTTCTCTGAGTTCTGGAATTTGTTTACTAAATGTCTTTGCAAAAGCAGATAAAAACCCTGTTTGGAAAATAAATAAATTGTTCTAACTAACCTTGTATTGTAACTGATGCAGTAGCAGATGAGTTATCAATTCTGTTTGTAACGACACAGGTATAATTCCCAGTATCATTCAATATACTTTGGACAAGTGTTAACTGTACTGTGCTGTCATTGAAATGAGTAATATTCCTTCTTGCTCCAACCACTACAGAACCATTCCTGGATATCACAATTCCATCTTTTTCCCAACTCACTTCTGATACTGGAGGTGATGTATTATAATGACAAGTCAGTTGTATTTTATTTCCCACCACCACAAACTGTTGTTCCTCACCATCAATTGTTACTTCCGGAGCAACCGTGATAAAAAAGAAAATGTGGACTCGGTAACATGTTCCATCTTATTAATACAGTTAGGAATGTTGGAATGTTATAGCTCTGAAATTCAAAGCCTCAAAAAACTGTTTTCACAAAAATCAGCTTCATTTCGGTGACATGATAAATATGCATGTAAACCCTTCTAATATGCTTTCTTGAATTTTTGTTTCAGTTTCAATTAATTTTATACTTGGTAAAGGTGTTCTTACAAAAAGATCCACAAGACCAACAAGTACACGCAGCTGATATATTTCCATCATTACATGTAAGGCCCAGGGCTGTGCTCTAGCAGAGCTCAGTAGCCCCTGGCGCCTTATAACTTTTGCCCTCAGGCGACTAGAAAATGTTAGATTTTTCATACAAATCAAATGCTGGGCACCCTAGATTTTACAATTTCAGCGTACTGGGCTCCCTTCAATTTTCCTTAGAGCACAGCCTTGACGGCCTAATCGTGATATTGATGCTGCATGTAATAGATATTCACAGCATGAATTCAATCAAGGCCTGCCAATGTTTTAATATAGACCAACAAGTTAGAGTATAAAACATTATCGAAAATGTTAGCAAAAAAGTGAAGTACAGGGAATACCATATGAACATACATACGCTTATCATTATATGTAAGCAAAAGACTTATATGAACAAAATATCAATACTATCAAAGTTAGAGAATTAAAATATATGAAGGATTAACTACTGTTGCAAAAATTCAAGTGAACAAAGTTTCCTTTTCAGCTTTATAACCGAATCAAAGGCCGAGAGAAAGAAAATTTAATGACCAGCGCTAAATAGTATTAAACTAGCGTATCTAAAAGATAGTAATGCTGCGGCACATTCTGTTGATACTGGCATTAGTTAGGCAGTGAGACTTAAAAGAATCAAAAATGACATTGAATGTCCTATTTACATGTTGGAAAGTACTAAAATAATTACTATCAGTCCATAGAAAGAACTCGTGGGAACGTTGTTTAGAAAATGATCAAGTGGTTATCAACTCTGGTTTTCCCACAGTAAATTGTAGGAAGTAATAGAAATTCAGATCGTTTATCCATATATTTAATATACGGTGCACGATATTTTCTCTGGAAACACAATACTTTTCTTTCTGTTTGTTGCACTTTATTAAGTAACAGTTATTTAGCTAAATATTTATAGAAAACAACAACACAAAAAACGGGAAAAAAGAAAGAAGGAATAAATAACTCAGTAGGATTCGAACCCGGCACCTTCGACTCGACGCGACTACACATAACCACTACTCCACAGAGACAGATTACGTAGTCGTCCGGAAAGTCTTTCACTTTATTCCTTTTCCATGAAACTTCCGCCGGCAAGATGATCGCCAGCCGCATTAACCGAGCTATTAACAGTGAAAAAACAATGTAAACGCATATTCCATGGCAATAAATGAATGAAAGAACATAATTATGCTTTTCAAAACGCCGATACACGTCCTCGTCTGCAAAGTAGGACACAAAACATATGTTTTGTTATCTCGATTTCCGCTGTTATTTTGAAGCGAATGGTGAAAATCACATCCATTTTCGGCTCATACAGTTTCTTAAGAATAGCATTGCATCACATTTTCTCACTCTCACATCACCTTTTAGCAAGCTGGAATTTGTATATCCCCCGTGTTGCGGAGTCGAAGAGCAAAAAAGGCTCTTGAATTGAAATCCAATCCCCAAGTTAACCATCGTACTCATCTGAAAGACTCCTGCGTGTCTTAAAATTTGGTAAGACCTCTAATCGTGCTGTAGAAAATTTGCCACAAAGAAAACTCTAAGTCCTGGCAGCGAACGATGCACTCTCTCACCCAACGAACTTCCCCGTGTTTTTATTTGAGTTGTTCGTGGCACAATGCACTCTGGTTAAATGCAATGCATTGTGGTAAAAAGTGTGGTTAAATGCAATGCATTGTGGTAAAAAGTGATGAATTCGAGAATTTGTCGCCCCTTATATATTTCCTTTAAATCCTGATTATGTTGCTGCTCGCTCCCTTCGGTCGCTCCGCAGCAAATACTCAGAATACTTTGATTTATAATTAAAACATTAATTGATCATACATTCTGGAAGCTTTAATACATGCATGACAGTGCACCTGTGTATAATGAAAGCAAAGTCGATTATCTCTTTATAAGCAATAAAATTATTATATAAGAAATGCAGTTTCTCTATAACAAAAATTTGGGAAAGATATGGTGTAGCGCGGTCTTGAAAGCGCTTACCTCCAATAACGATATCAGAATAGAGTACACCGTGAGAATTCTTATACACTCTTTTTTTATAAGAATATATTTTATAAGAATATCGAGGCTGAAATTTGCGAAATG
>NC_133212.1:7949049-7981549 GCF_958299795.1 Porites lutea | reverse complement strand
TCGTATAACTGTGTTTTGTTTTCATCCTGGCCCTGGTCCACCGGCCAGGCAGTTATGTAAGGTGGTTATGCCCGCCTTTGACTAACGACTCAGACAGGTGGTTTTCCCCGCCTGTTACTGGGGGTCATGGATTGGACGAAAACAAATAATTTTTGAGTAATTTTGTGATCGGATATCTGAATTGTATAGTGAAGCTTTTGTTTTGATACCAAGTTATAAAATCTTATAGTGTGTTTTGTTTTGATTATGGCCCTGGTCCTCCGGCCAGACAGTTATGTAAGGTGGTTATACCCGCCTTTGACTAATGACTCAGTCAGGTGGTTTTGCCCGCCTGTTACTGGGGGTCATGGATTGGAATAAAACATGTTTTTTGAGTAATTTTGTTATCGGATATCTGAATTGTATACCAGTGAAGCTTTCGTTTCGATACCAAGTTATAAAGTCTTATAGTGTCTTTTGTTTTCATCATGGCCCTGGTCCTCCGGCCAGGCAATTATGCAAGGTGGTAATTTTCATGCCCGCCTTTGACTAATGACTCAGTCAGGTGGTTTTGCCCGCCTGTTACTGGGGGTCATGGATTGGAATAAAACATGTTTTTTGAGTAATTTTGTGATCGGATGTCTGAATTGTATACCAATGAAGCTTTCGTTTCGATACCAAGTTATAAAGTCTAATTGTGTGTTTTGTCTTCATCATGGCTCTGGTCCACCGGCCAGGCAGTTATGCAAGGTGGTAATTTTCATGCCCGCCTTTGACTAATGACTCAGTCAGGTGGTTTGGCCCGCCTATAGTGTTACTGGGGGTCATGGATTGGAATAGCACATGTTTTGAGTTATTTTAATTTGTGATTTGATATCTGAATTGAATATCTGAAGCTGTGTTTTGTTTTGTAGAGGAGCAAAAATGTACTTGATTGTTAAGACTCTAGAGAAAAAACCTTTTTTATATCTTAAACCTAATATGTGATTATTTTGTAAATGAAATTTAATTTAAGTAGTTTACCTTAGCCATGTTGGTCAAGAGAGCATTATTGTGTTAGTTCAGTTAGAAGGAACTCTAAAACACTCGGTCCTATTTTCAACCCTCATGACCGATACGATAAATTAAGAACACTTAAATACCGACTAAAACAAGTCTTGTTTTTTTGTTTTTTTGTTTTTCAATTTCATTTGTCACGTAGGTTGCAGCCACAAGAGGACAATATCTAGAAGAAGCAAAAAAGATGCACCGCCATCCATTTTTACTGTGGGAAAGGCATCACACCATGACTGGAAAATACTAATAATTGGACAGGAAGACGTCCTGCTAACTATCTTTGCCGGGTACCACCTTGCAGCTCAAACCTTGAACCTCCTCCAGCTCTGACCTAAGCACTGATTTGTGATAGGACAGTACGCATCACTCCTAAGCAGTTAGACAGTACGCACCATGGCTTGCACACTTAACCTTTCATTTTTACTTATTGTTAGAAGTCTAGCTGCTTATTCAGTGATTAAAAATGTGATTTGCTATATTTTTCAAATGCGTAATTTTTTGCCTAACACTATAAATTGATGTAATATTACTTTTCTGTTAATGTTTTATTACCCCTATGGGAAGTGCAATTTTACACTTGACCAAGGTGTAAACCATTCACAGTTACACTGTTTGGTGTGTAAATGACCCTCTGGTTGCGTGTCAAATTACACTATTGGACAATGTGTAATAATACACACAAAAAAAGGCTGCCGGGGCTGGCAAAGCTACTACACTATCATTCGGTGTAATATTACTGTTCTATTAGTATTTTATTACACTTATAAGAACTACAATTTTACACTTGACCAAAGTGTAAACCACTCACATTACACTGATTGGTGTGTAAATATAACCTCTAGTTGTGTGTTAAATTACACTATTATAAGATGTGTAATAATACACAGAAAAAAAAGGCTGTCGAGGCTGGCAAAGATTTTACACTTTTTTTTGGAGTAATGTTACACTTTAATTTTAAGTGTGTGGGTATACGTTCATTAGCAAAGCAAATTTAAAGTTCTTTCAACAAAAGTTTACACGGTCACGAACTGCTCGTGCGGATGCAAATCCCTAGAGCACTTTGTTTAAGGCATGCCGTTGTCTTTCTTCTTTATATAATTTTCAAGTGTACGTTAGCGATATGGCTACGCCCTTTGACTGTAGAGATCTCTAATGAGCCGTGCACAAATGAAGTTGTGAGCTTATCGCCAAGAAAACTGGAAACCGCGATATGATTACGATATGGCTACGCTCTGTAACTGTACAGATCTCTGACGAGCCGTGCACCTTTTTTGGAATGCATTGTCGCGAAAAGCTTCGTTAATGTAAACTTTTCTGGAAAGAAATTTAAATTTGCAATTCTAACAAAGTTCTACCCATAAATCCATTAGGTCCCATCTTTCATGGTTTATACTTTTCAAGCGGCAACGTTTTTACAATCAGGTGTATATTACTGGCAACTGAACAAAGCCGCCAGAAGCGGTCCCTCCGGTGAATTAAGGAATGGGGCAATGCAAATTTGGAGGGGGGTGGTCTGTTTTAGTGGGGATTTTACCTTTCGCATTAATTTTTTTAAATTCAATATCTACTACCCATAAGCATTCATTTTTCATTATTACTAATGTATTATCTGTGTCGCGTGACTTGTCACACCCATTTTTGACTTTTTATTTTAATCCAAATTTACACCACTTTATAAATAACACTTGTAATTTAATTCACTTTTTATCAATGACTATTGACACAAGATTTATGGAATTAATCGGGGTTTTCTTAAATTATCTACGTTTTGTAAACTATAACGTTTCTTGTTAAGAGGGAGACTGGGACGAGAGAAAAATATCTAATAATTACGAAGGAATGGATCATTTCACAAATCCCCGATTAAATTAGCTTATTTGACTGTAAATGAAATATCATGGAAGGAAAAACGATTGTGGTCACATTCAGTAAACTGGTGTAATCTGCAAAGTCCAAATTTTGCATAATTATGGGCGTGGCTGGTCACGTGATCTTAAAAAAAGGAGTGTTTAAGGTCCAAAGTGGTTCTGGTCTTAACGCAGTGGTCTAAGATTAAAATAAACGAAGATACTGGAAAAAACAAGATCAAGTCATAAAACCCCGCATGTAATGAGGACCCATTCCTTAATTCACCCGAGCCGCATAACAAGCAGTTAGATTTACCTCTTAACCAACTGCAGTTGTGAACAATTAAATGACTGAAAAGATCACACAAATGAAAAAGATGAAATCATTGGGCAGTGGGGGACCACACAATTGCTTCTTTCTATAGTGGTACATGCAAAGTTCTAAAATTCTACCAGAATACACTTATATACCAAAACTTAAATTTTCAAACTGGAATTCTCCAAGTCTCGACAAAAACGCAACCTGTATCAGAAAAATTCATCACTTCAGCATATTATACACAGAGTTAGCTGAGCTCCACTTAGCCTCTTGAGAATACGGAACGGCAATTAACAACAATAGTAGTCTTTTAACACTCATTGTGAGACCCGCAGTGCTAATACTTTGTTTCCTTCATAAAAACACAGAAGTGTTGGGCTTGTAGCTAGCTAGAAGTTTTAATAGACGTATAACTAAAGAAAAGAATGGAACAATTTTCTTGTAGGCGGCAAGGGAAGTGTTACGAAATGATACTCAAGCTAGCCGGTAGCTCAAACGTACGTGAATACCTTCCGACAACGCGACGAAAAATATTCCTCGAGGTTTCTACGTCGGAAACGATATGGACCTGTGTCTCAAGTGCAACTATTACGTAAATCAATTTAAGGCTAGTTATCATCATCAAATCTCAGTTCTTCTATCGTAGTAGCAATGCTTGATCATATACTGATCACAAAGAAAGAAATGCACTGGGAAGGAGAGGGAAACGTTGCATTATAGAGCTAACCACTCCAAATCTTTCCCAGGGCTATGCACTGATTCGATATTGTTGCAACAGTTTTACAAACAAGCCATCCACACGACCTTCTAGTGCACACAAAATCTATTTTCTTTAGCTAGTATATTCCCTTAAACAAGAGTCCACAATCCAATAAGCGCCCTGCCCTGAATGAGGGGTCACCCTCGATCACACCAACTAAAACAGGCAACCCAACCCGAGTAAGCGTCCCCCCCATCCCCCTCACTTCCAAAAATAGTAAGGTTATCACTAAGAAAATGATGTTTTGTTCTCACTTTATAATTGTTTGTGACTACAATGGAATCAATGAAGGGAAACAGTTTAGCCTATTGCTGTCACTGTCCCTATGTTTTTGTGGAATACTAAAAGCTGTGCATTGTTCAGACGATAGACATAAACTTTTTATTCTTTGTTGGAAGCTACCTTGTAGCACCAACTCGATAAAGCACCCTCCTTTGAATGAGTGCCTGGTGTCTAGGCGTTTCTTGGAGGAAATGTAGCAATGGTAAATTTACATATATGATGTCGGTGATCAATATGTCAATACTGAGGCTTTTCTAATATACCTACAGCGTTTTTACCGATAAGCCACAATGCAGGGGCACCCATCGACAATTTTCGGAAAATGTCTGTTCGGAAGACGATTTGAGATCTAGAATTTTCGGAACATTTGTTGTAAAATTTCTTGCTTGCCTGCTTCTCCTAGGATTTTCGAGCATCTAAAAAATGGTATAATTGCCCATTTTTAACGGATTTTTACCCTTAAAAGTCACCTAGAATTTTCGGGAGCCTTCTTTCTGGCTGAAATTTTCGATAAGGTAAGTTTTGATCCCTATAATTTTCGGAGCACTAGACTTTCAGCTAGGAAATCCGAACAGATGAAAAATTCTTAGGGGATAAAAATATGCCTATATCTACCGTTTAAATACTAAAATACGTTTAACAATGCTATGTTTAAGTGGTTTTGAACTACATTCTCGTTGGGTGCCCCTGACAATGATATTCCACACGCATCATAAAACGGATTGACAACGTAACAGCTCAGGATTACGGCTCCATTCATTCAGTAAAACGCAATCCATACAATAGCATTATAAAAGCAAAATGAAGCAAGCCCTTCGACAAAATTAAAACACGGCCCTCTGAGATTGCGAAGTAATATTCCTAAAACCAAAAAATAGATTATGCGGCCCTTGTAACATAGAAAAGGGTAACACTGGTAAAAAGACTGGCGTTAGAAAGCTAGCTACTTTTTAAAAAGCGAAATTGAATAAAATTAGCTGATTATAGTATAAAGGAATCAGTTTGCATTCCTTCTTTGGTGTATTTTTTTAAAGCATCAGATCGAAATCTTCTGGAATTGAGAGAGAATCTGAAACCCGAAAAATGCGAAACAAATAATGGATAGTAATAAAACTAAGCGATAAATAAAGTAGCCACTGTTTAGCAAGTTAAGAATACGCGTTGATTTTTAAAAGTGTATTCCTCGCAGCTACCCATTCTTGACTTTATGACCTCACTGGCTAATGAGTAAAGTATGAAGAGAATTTATCGGTGTGTTTATGGTTTTACGTACAATATGTAGAAGTTCACAGTTGAAAAACGGTCTCATCCTCAGTTGGATATACAATATAAGGCCGAAAACTGAAGAAACTCACTCAGGGTGATGCTCTAATTTGGTCCTGTTCTAACAGGCCTATGACGTAATCAGGGGCACCCAACGAGAATATAGTTCAAAACCACTTAAACATAGCATTGTTGAACGTATTTTAGTATTTAAATGGTAGATATAGGCATATTTTTATTCCCTAAAAATTTTTCATCTGTTCGGATTTCCTAGCTGAAAGCCTAGTGATCCGAAAATTACAGCGATCAAAACTTACCTTTTCGAAAATCTCAGCCAGAAAAAAGGCTCCCGAAAATTCTAGGTGACCTTTTTAGGGTAAAAATCCGTTAAAAATGGGCAATTATACCATATTTTAGATGTTCGAAAATCCTAGGAGAGGCAGGCAAGTAACAAATTTTACAACAATTGTTCCGAAAATTCTAGATCTCAAATCGTCTTCCGAACAGATATTTTCCGAAAATTGACGTTGGGTGCCCCTGACGTAATCTGTTTAAATTTCATTTGCGCGTAAGAAATGGTTTGAAACTCAAATGGACAAACCAGAAGTTAACAGTTTTACCCCACCCCCTTAGATCTGAGAGTTTTCAAAAGCTTGAAGCTCAACCGGAAACGGTGAGCAAAGTTATTTAAACGACAATCTCTCCACTGAGTAAATATTCATAGTTGACGCCTTTAAATGTACTTTCATGGTAAATAAAACAGCTGATGTAGTGCGGTCATACTTGGCCCCTCACGTGCGACCAGTACCTAACTGACACTAACATTAGTGGTAAGAAGCGCTTTGAGAGGATTTAAATGAACGCTAGTATTGTTCGATGATTGCAAACAATGCTGAAATTTGTCCGAAATTGCAGACCTACATAACTACGTAACTGCGTAGGAAAAAATGCAACATACGGGTTCTCTCATGGACGAAACATTCCTATAGACCCCGGAAGTTTTTTAAAAAAACTGTTAATCTTTGCAGCGCTCGAAGCAAATCAAATAACTTTACCCTATAATTCAGCTGATAATTTTGTGACTGATTCATTTAAACTGGAAAAATATCGTTATCGTGAAAGAAGTCGCAAATTTAGAAACTGGCATGTACTTGATTTGACTCTCTCTGGTTGTCATCTCAAAACATACGACAAAGCACTTACAGAATGCAACTTACCCTGAGCCTTTATAAACAGTAAAACGGTCAGTAAAAGCAGCAAACGCTTAAAGACCATCTTTTCATGCTAAAGGATCAATTTCGTCTATCAATGAATGCTAACAGGTTTTTCAACAAACTATCATGATTGAACAACGGAAACAAAAAGTGTTTAATTTGAAACAGTGCATGAAATTCATGCAATTCAAATTCGGATATTTTTGGCCACCAATGATAAAAGGGTGCGAAAGAAAGGTCAAGCATAAACTAAAGAAAATTATACAAGCAGAAAACGTCTTTTGTCAGTTCTTCATCTGTAGTACAAACTGAAACAGATCATAGAAGAGATAGTCATGCAAACTGTAGTTTATAATGCTTATAAACTGTTGTTAAATCCTTCTATGCTATAAGACAAACCATTACTAAAAGGGAATTTTGAGAATAATACATTGACATCTTTATTTCAATTTGTTAATCTTGTTACTGACGCTTCGTGAGGAAGCTATTTAAATGCACAATACCTTTCAGCTTTCAAAATAAAAATCATAAAATATAAAAGACAATTTATTTTTTGGTAAACTTCACTACCGACACATCCTGTTTTAGTTCATCCGTGGCAAAATTATTTATTAATCAAAATATAAATAGAATTCTAATAAAACTTTAAGGATGTCAATTGTATTTGTCTTGCATTACCAGCGAAAAGGATGGCCCTACATTTTACATGTTTGGCTCATGTGAAGTATGGCTTTTGATCCATACCTTACGTACTTTAGTCTTGTCTTTTTTCTTTACTGCAAACGTTCTCGGCAACATGATACTTACAAAAGCGCTTTTTCCTCAACAAAACGTCTTCGAGTAATTTGCATCGATAATCACGACGAATGATCACCTTCCGCTCCAGCCCTCCCCCTACCCCCCACCCCCCCCCCCGCCCCCATCTATTCAAAAAAAAAACGAAGCAGGCGTGACAAATAAAGTCCAAGCCATGACATGTTATCGATACTTTCGGCTAAGTTAAGTCGTTGTGGACAAAGAAGGAAGTGAAGTAAGAATTCCCTGTTTTGTTCGAATGTTTAACAGTTGGCGATATCTACAAAAGATGAGTTAAACCCCGACATGAATCCTTCACCAAAAATGGGAAAAATCTTTCTGAAGGAGCCAAAATATGTCGAAAGGGACTGCGTCACGGCACTCAACAAGAAGATCTTTAATTACATTTTCAACAGTGAATAGAAAATAATATATTAAATGGCTCATATTTAGTCGGTCACTCGCTATGAAATGTAGCCTGCGAACAGCAGACGCATTTCCGGTCGTCGCTTCTCTCCCTCCCTCCGAAAAATAGCTATTTTAATTTGGAGAGAAGCGACGACCGGAAATGCGTCTGCTGTTCGCAGGCTATATGACATGTAATGCTGGCGAAAAAAAAAATTCTAAAAGAAAATACCAACCATTTCATGACCAAAACATATTTGTCCCGTTTTTAATATGTAAAATTCGCTCTAAAACCGTTCTTAAGGTAAACTGCTCTGTAAAAACGCCGTGACACTAGCGCGTGGAAGTTTCTCACTCCGGGTTATGGGCTCCTGTTGCTGTCTTTATGTTATTTTCTCTTCGCAGCCTCAACGTGCTTATAAAACAACACTATATAAGCCAAATCAGTCAACAGTTTTTTTTATTTGGAAAAAAAGTCTTTAAAGTGCCATAAATGTGTGAATTAATTATCAGTGAAATCAAACCATTCAGATCATATAAAATCACAATTAATATCATAAAGTTTTATCATTGAAAATGGTTGCTGTATGCTAGGCTTTGTTTATTATTATTATTATTATTATTATTATTATTATTAATTATTATTATTAAGAGCTAGCCGTGTTCACAAGAAATTTGCTAAGGAAATCGTACCACCCATCCTTACTTGAAGCTTTCACGTCCTGCAGGCTTATCCCGCTGGATAAGAACCCGGGAATCAGACCAATTGGTGTTGGAGAGGTACTGAGGAGAATAGTGGGGAAAACGGTCAGCGGTTTCTTAAAGGAGGAAATAAAAGAAGCGGCGGGCCCCCTACAAGTTTGCGCTGGTCATAACGCAGGAGCGGAGGCTGCGATCCATGCAATGAGTCAAGTGTTTGTTGAAGAAGGAACAGATGGAATATTGCTAACATGCGCCCCATGCGGCGTATATTGCTTTCACAAAAGGCTACAAGTCGAAGTTCACCTACTTCATGCGCACGATTGAATCGTTTGAAGATTATGTCGATCCAATCCAGGAAGTGATTGAAGATTTACTACTCCCTACTTTGTTCGGTCAATCAGAGCCTCTCCCTAACGAGGTGCGCAGACTTGCTACCTTAGCAACGGGTCAAGGGGGTCTAGGCATTCCTGATCTGAAATCCGAGGCACCGCAGCAGTTTGCTGCCTCGAGACTAATAACCACCGCCCACGTAGATTCTATTACATCACAGAGTTCCATCATGGTGCCAGGAGAAAGATCTACGGAGGAGCTAAAGAGGCATCAACAATCACTTAAGAGAGCAAGTGCCAAAGAGAAAATGGATAGCATTGATTCAAGCCTCTCCCCAGGCCTGCTGCGTCTGGTTAATCAATCGAGGGACAAGGGCGCAAGTTCTTGGCTGAATGCGATGCCTCTCGCAGACAAAGGTTTAGCCCTCAACAAGCAAGAGTTCAGAGACTCGCTACGCTTGCGTTATGACTTACCCTTAGTCGATTTACCAAGTCATTGCATATGTGGGGATAACTTCACCGTTAGTCACGCCCTCTCTTGTAAAAAGGGGGGGTTTGTAGCGCAGAGACATGATGGTGTACGGAACTTGTTAACGACATTCATCGACAAGATCTGCAATAATGTCGAAATCGAACCACGCCTTCAACCCCTGGACAACGAGCGATTTCATTTGAGGAGCGCTGTTACAAGTTCTGAGGCAAGGTTGGACATCAAAGCGGGAGGTTTCTGGGCAAGAGGAGTTACGGCATTTTTTGATGTTAGAGTTACGCACGTCAACTCCAAGTGTTACCAGAGCAAGCCAACATCGGAAGTGTTCAAAGAGCAAGAAGAAGAGAAGAAGCGCAAGTACCAGCAGCGGGTGTTAGATGTAGAAATGGGTTCGTTTACGCCTTTAGTGTTTGGAACCAATGGCGGAATGGGAAACGAGTGTCTGCGGTTCTTAAAGCATCTCGCAGACAAGATAGCTCAGAAAGACACCGAGCCATATCACGTTGTAATCACTTGGCTCAGGACACAGATCTCGTTTGAACTCTTAAGATCGGTACATGCATGCGTCAGAGGTTCGCGAACGCCGTTTCGTAGCAAGCTAGAGCAATCATTAGACTGTAAAATAAATGTCGCTAGTGCGGATATCTGAAATACGTGTCTATATATATGCTTTCATACTTAGGGCTTTTTATGGACACTGGTTTAGCCGTCATTAGTATAATTCGATTGCAGGATCTTAATATCTCTGCATAATGGAATTCTTAATTTTATAGAATTTTGAACTTTTATTATTAATTATATCTATTTCCTCTTCTTTTATGTAAGGTTAAGTTACTTCTATTTTTTAGAATTTGTAAATGAATAGTTTTTTCTATCTTCACTTATAATATATAGGATTGTTTTTGTTCTGTAATGAAGGACGAGGGGTTTCTTTTATAACGGATGGAATTGTAGATAGTGTTTTTGATGAATTAATTAGATTTTTTGTAACAGCAGGTTGATTGTAAATAGGACTTTAATTGAGGTTTTGTAATAAAGATTCTTTTTTTATATATTATTATTATTATTATTATTATTATTATTATTATTTCATACATTAAGCGTCCTCTCTTTATCGCGACGTTTCGACTGTGCAAGAGATGATCCCTCTGCTGTCGGCTGTTGTCCTCAGTAGGGACCTTACGATCCGACAACGGCGACGTCCATGAAAACTTCGCTGAAAAAATGGACTTCGCATCCTTTTAGAAGTTTTCGCGATTATCCCAATTCGCCCTGTTACTTAAAAGAAGGGAATTTTGGTTGGAGCTGAAGAGAGGCGACCGCGCCCGACTGAGTTCAGACAGAGATGGTAGAATTTATCGTCTTGTCGTTTCCGCACTCAAGTAAACTAAAAGTGTGGTGATTTCACGTCGTTGTTGTACAGCGTCAGCAAAGAAATGTGAAATGTGCGTTCTCCTTGCCGTCGCCGTCGTATTTTTGTAAGGTCCCTAATGAGTCACTGGATGCTCCTCGCTGTGTTGTTTGACCCCACCGAAATGGAACAAGCGATAGAAAGGCCCCGGGGGGGCGGGTACTTTAGGAATTTCTGGGTGGGGATGTGCCGCTGGGACCCTGGAACCCTTAACCTATACCAGAGCTAGTTCAGCTGAATTTTGCTACCCTATACTAGAGTAAACTCCCCAAATCCCCCTATCCTAGAGTAGCTGTTTACCTAGTCTAGATAAAATCTTCAACCAACTGATCAGTTTCCTGAAAAGTGATACCCTATTCTAGACCCAAACTCTCTGATTTATATACCCTATCCTAGAGTAAACTGCTTGAAAACCATACCCTACTGATAGCCCATATATGGTAGTACCCCCCCCCCCCCCCCCCGGGAGAAAGGCTCATGCAAGGATAAACAGATCGTCACGTCGAGACTGTTAGGGTTGAGTCTCATTTTATGGACGGCTTCGGGTTAATAAACTTAGCTTCATGGCCTCATCCTGAAGCAGAGGTGAGTAGAGACTAGGAAAGAGTTGTCTTGTTATTTTGAGCGGGAGATCTGGGTACTAGTTTAATTTTTTTAAAATGGCGGATGCATCATGACCCTTGGCAATGAAACTTATCGTAATTTTGCCTCATTTCTTTCCAGTTCGTCGATGAACTTATTTTTCTAAGATTTTATCCATGTTTCCTACAAATTTAACATTCACGATGGACTGAAGTGTGGCTCTTGCTGGACAAAATATGAGGCACAATACGGTCGGACATCAAGTACTCTTATTCTTGACTTCATTTCGTCCTGTGCAAACCATCACTGCAAGATGTCTTCACGGCCGGACACTTTCCAAACGGAGATCACTTTATGATGTCCTGGATGTGCCACACTCCGCCACACTTACTGAAATTAAAGCCGCGTATTATGAATTGTCGCTGAAATATCATCCAGACGTGAACAAGAGCGAAGAAGCCCAGCATATGTTCACAGGTTTGTTAGGATACAAAATATCTTTATAGTCGATATGTAAAGGCGCAGACAAGCTAATGAGGCCCACGTGGTAGGAGCTCTTTGTAGCATGACGCTCCTTGTAGTCTTTTCGACCCCCTCTTTCTCTCGGTGGTGGACAAAACACTGACCCCCAGTCCATGGACTACCCATATTGATTACCCTAAAATCGACTACCCCACTGAAGTCTAGTGATTTAAGGTTACGAAACTGAGTGAATCAGGTTTCATTTGGGGAATCTGACGTGAAGCTTGACTCACTCAGTTTGGTAACCCAAATCAGTGGTGTAGTCCATTTTAGATTAGTTTATATGGGTGGTCCGTGGGGTAGTTCATGGACTGGGGGTCAGTGTTTTGCCCACCAACCCCTCTCCCAGTGATATAGAGAGAAATCCTAGGATAGAGCAGGATTGTTAACAAGTCATTCCTGAAGAGGTAGCTATTTGAAGAAGTTTGGTCAAAAGAAACATCCCCCTTTCTCTGAATGAGGGACTCTGTTCTGTTGTGACTTTGACCCTTTTATTTCTTATCAGGGGAAAAACTCTAAGAGGGTTTAATTTACAGGTGTGCAGTTGTCAGACCTGGGTTCTTCTTGACATTCCTGCACTTTTAGTTAGAAAGCATTGTTAACCCTTTCAGCCCCATAACCACATACAAATTTCCTTCACTTTTCTGCATACATTTTTTTAATGGACTCATTTAGAGAATTTGTTTACAGATAAAAGCAGTTGGTGATCATGAAATTTTGATGTATTGATGTTGTTAGGAGAAAATTGATGTTAACCACTGTTAAGACTTGAAATGTTAAAGAAATTATTTATTATTATTTTACTATTTATAGTGCACCTTTTCTAATAAATAATCATAAGGACACATGTCTTAATTGGTAAGCTCTATTTGAGGTTAAAGTTGCAGGACAAGGAAAACTTAACTGCTGATTGTTTCATGCAGTTTGTTTGGGCATCATTAAAGACATGATATTTGGGTGTTTCTACATAACATTAGTTTCTGATGAGCTTTTTTTGTTTATATAATTTATATTTTATATATTTTTTTCAGAACTGACCAAGGCATACAGTGTGCTTAGTAATTTGAATTCAAGGAGGGAGTATGACAAAGAAATTGGTGCTTACTTCACTATGAGGAGTGTAAAGAAGAAAGATGCTGGCGAGAAGATGCTGCGACTGACAGATGAAATGTTAGAGATTGACATGAATGGGACAAGAGAGGTAACAGTATTTTGCTAAGTTGTTTTTGGTGTTAAATGTACGTATAGTATCAAACATTTCTTTCAGCTATTTTAATTGAAAACCGTATTAAATTAGGAAAGATACTGAAATGTATATGTTGTAGTTCAATTTTATCCTTGGTTTAAGTTTTATTACCCTTTTTTTTGGGGGGGGGGGGAGGGGGGTATGGGCGGTTATGTATGATAATGAGTAGAAAAAAAAAGGAAGTAAAATTTAAACCAAGGATAAAATTGAACCACAACATATACGTAATGTATGCTGTACACTGTAAAACTCAGAAAGCAGTGGAAAGATGGGAAATCTTACTCACTCAGGATTTTCTGCCTTGGTCCCACAACAAAAAAGTTATCTTTTTGGCATAAATCTTTTATTTGCCATTTGCACATCTCACAAAATACACTGTGTTTGCCCCCTGAACTTTTGCATAAACTCGGTTTTTTTTCCTCCTGGGTATTTGATTGGTCCAAAGTGAAATTGAAGACAATACTTATGCAAAATTTTGGGGGGCAAACAAGGTGTATTATGGGAGGTATGCACACGGTGAATTGACGACGCTGGTCTGATCAAGATGGCTGGATGATGGCCTTATTCTTTTTTGTGTTCTTACTGACGTTGACTTTTATTTGGTCCATAAAAATGCAAATAAAAAGAACTTTGGCCAATATCCAGCCATCCTGACCTCATGATTGGTCAGTAAGGCCCAGTTCAAACATTGAAATTTTTACGTCCTGAACTTAATACCTATAATTATTCAGGTCAACCATTCATGTTCGACAATGGTGTACATGTACATTGCTTACCATGGAAAATATATTGTAGTGATAATGCATCAGGTTTGGCACATAACAAGTTTGCCTTTTGAAACCAAGTCGCTCCACAATCAAAATTCTCATGTGTACCACTCTTTATGCGTTGAATTATATAGGTTGGACTTAATTGATTTAAACATCGATCTCCTCATGTATTTAATTGAAGGGATCAGGTTCAGTACATGAAAAGTTCAACCTTTGAACTGGGCCAAAAGTTACGCATATATGATAATATGTAAAAGAAAATCTCTTTAACAAGAGTATTCAATGGGTTGTTTTTGTTTCCTCTTTTTCACACCAGAGTGGAATATTTCTCAGCACCATTGCAACTCTTAGCACTGTAATGGGTGTCCCAGTAAGACTGACCAATGTATCTGTTCCTAACGGTGTTCTCCAGTCACATGACATGAGAGTGCTTCAGCTTCTGCGCATGATCTGCAATGGAACACTGGCTGCAAACACAGGACTGTCCACTGTGACATACATCCCTGGAGAGTTGCTGAGTGGGCACTTCTCAGCTGAAGCTGGGAGATTAGGGTATGTTGCAATATCCACATACAAATTCTTGTGTCTGATTCCATACATTTCCTTACAGAGCTTGTTGAGAAAATTTGCTTAATGATCACTGAATTTTTCCTTTTAACTCTCATAATCTTCTTGCTTGATTATGTATTGGTATGGTTAGTAGAAAATAGATGTTGGTCATTATGCATGTAAAAAGAAAGTAGCAGCTGCAATGACATGTTTAAACTCAGGTGTTACAGACACGGGGGGAAAGGGGTACAGTGTCTGAAAAGCAGATTACTCTGTACCTGTATCAAATTGCAGAGAAAATGAATTTTGCAGCTCATTCTTTCTCGTCAAGGATGTGCCGAACATTTTTACTGATTAATTGAACTGACAATAATTACATTGTATTACCAATTACATCCCTGAAAACTAAAAATTTAAAAATATAGTCCTGACTAAGACGGCAACAAGATCTACCAGCCTGAGGCTACAGTGCATGTATGTTCACATGTAACATATCTCTTCACATTTTTACACCGCCAGTGTAAGAAGAAATTGAAATGGACAGACGGCCAAAACACCGCAATCTGTTCAAAACATTTTATTCAGAGACATTTCTTGCAATGGCCTTTGTTCTGTCGAGTCCTTCTTGTTTTAATGAAAAATGCACATTCAAAAAATCAACTTGCGTGATGGTCGTCGCCTCGCGTGACATCCAAGCTTATGGCGACTACTGACGATATCGATAATTTGTTTGTTGTTTGTCTTTCTGTGACAAAGAGGGGGATCTTTAATGTTTGGTTACCAGCGTTAATATACATAACGCTTCACATGGGCCCATCATAGTCGAGTCTTACTGGTCGGCGGACTTCAACGTATTTTCCGCAAAGTTTGCGTGAGGATAATCACGATCCAGGTCACGAACATTTCTGTGTAAAGATACAAACAATCAACAACGATGGCGTCTGATTCAGAAAAGAAAGCTAGCGTGAGAAAGGACCAGTTGGTCTTTATGCGAGGTGTTGTAGCAGGCAGCGTGTTTTTGTTGCTGGTAGCTCTTTTAGCAGTCTACGGGCCTATACCAAGACCTCATTTGCCAAGTTTGGAAGACAAACTAGTTTTCACGCTTCAGTGGCAAGCTGTTTCTGCTTTTGGTCTAATTGCAGGTAAGGATGTTTAACTTTTTATTATCATTTTATTAATTACTTAGCTATTGCAGATATCTGATGACTACGTTTTCAATTTTCTGAGTGCACGTTGTTTCTTTAATTTCACGAGTGAATCAACTTAACTACTTGCATGTAGAGGTGTATATATATCAAGCAACCCTCAACATTGCTTCGTTGCGTCCATATTGCAGGACACCTTGTCATGTCCTTAGTCCTTCTACTATTTCCCCGTTGTCCATCTTATATATTTCGAACGAAAACTTGTTCACGTGAAACTCTGTTGTCACAGACTTGATTGCGTGACAAATGGCGTGTTCTGTCATCGATGCACACTTTTGTCTGTTCCTCGTGTTTTATAGTAAATTTACGTAGTGTTTTAGTTAGTTGTATGTTAGTGTTGCTGTAGTCATAGCCGCCAACACAATGATTTCGAGGTTTTAATGTTTATGATTTTGATACAGTCAGTAATAGGCCAAACTAAGTGAAGCATTTGTTGTTGAAGCATTCAATTCAACTGTCAATTCGAGGTCATTCTCAAAAATATCTTCTTCAATGCTCTAAATAATGATGCACTGTAGCTCATAATTTCAGTGTATGTGCAATGCATGTTACTGCTGTGACAGAAGGAGAAATTGAGCAAAACGTTGTTCAATTCAATGCACATGTAACACCAGCTAAGACGTCTTTGAATCTGGCTGCAGGTCTGGTGTGGGTAGAGGCAACCCGAGGACTTACAACCGCAATTAATCCTCTGGACAAAGACGCAGCGAAACAGAATCTCAGTGGGGTAGCTCCCCGTTACGCATCCAACACACTAGAGCAGTATCTACTGAGTTCTGGAGCATCACTCATTCTGTCAACTCACCTGTCATCTGAAAACATGCATGTTATTCCAGTGTTGGTGATTCTCTTCATGTTTGGTCGCCTCACGTTCGCTCTCGGCTACAAATACTATCATGCTCATCGGGCATTTGGACATATGGTCACAGCCTTCCCGACTGTTTGTGTTTACGTGTATTGTGTCTACCGCCTGGTGATGAACAACTTTGGTTACAATAGAAGCAGGCAGGTTTGATTTCATCCAAAGTGTCCATTTGAATGTTAAAGTGTAGCATTTCAAAGTTTATACTCTCCCACCCAGTTTGCTGAGAGTCTCCTTGGTATCTGGATGGATTGTAATGCACTGTAAAATGTGGAGAAGAATTTAAAGTCACCTAAACATGCAAAGAAGTAAGCTGAACTGTGAAAATTACAATTTGGCATTTTATTGTTAAGAAGAAGGCTGAAAAACACCTGTTTCCTAGAGACTCATAACTATAGTGAATTAAAATCATTACATGCATGAACGATCTAAGAGCAATGTATAAATATAATTATTTATCATTGACCAAGCATTAAGATAGCTGCCCCATTGGCCAAATTGTTTTGTTATTGTTGTTGTAGTTGTAGTTGTTGTTTTCATTGCGTTTTTTATGGCCAGAACAAGCTATTGTCAATAAAGGATCAATTACCTGCCCTTAAATTGTTTTTCTTAAAGGGACAAAACAGGCAAGATAATCTTACACCCATGGTATTTTACGCGACTTGAAGGTCTGATCTGTCTATCCAACATGATGCCCATCAAATTGCTACAAATTGTCTTGCCGAACTATCTGTCTAAACCTTCGGTTAAACCGGCAACCAAAACGCGCAACCTGTTTGCGACATTAGAGACCTTTAGCATCAGGTAAACCGCAAACCGCAGCCCGCAAACCGCAGTTACGCGTTTGCAGTTTCGCGTTGCCGAGATTTCAAACTTCAGCAAGGCGTTCAGTTCAGTTCAGTTCATTTTTATTTAGCCAAAATACAATACAATACAAGAATACATATAGGAATTGTAAGGTTGCAAGGGGGCCCAGAAGAAACCAGAAGGCTTTATGAAGCCTGGGCTCCCCAGTCTAAAAGAGATAAGCAAAATAAAATGATATTCGCGGAGTGATACGTTAAAAATAAGAACCAAACAGAGACTGAGTTAAGTTATGAATTCAGAAACACGATAGAAAAAAAAATTAACTCTGGATTGGAAGAGAATACTTTCCTTTGTTAGTACAGCAGAAAGGATTTGAACTACGCGTTCCTTGTTTAGGGCCGCCATGTTGTTTTCATCAAGTCGAAGTGCATCACTTTAATCGCCCAAAACTCAGCAATAATTCATTGATTCTAGATCAAACACATCGCAAACGGATACAAAAAGCTAGTTCATACCTTTAAACGCGAGGCTGTACAATTTATTGTGGCAAAAAACCTTGCCGTAAATCACTTACCGCTGGAAGCCCTTCCTGCGGTTCAAACGTGAACTGCAAACTGCAAACATGACCGCAAGGCCGTGGTCACGTGACATTTTGCGGTTTGCGGTTTGCCGTTTCCCACGAAAAACCTGATGCTAAAGGTCCCTATTGCTGGAAAACGAGTTGAAAAGCGACGTTGCGCGTAATACCACACCCACCAGTGTGTTGTATATTTCATTACTAATGCTCATCTTTGCTCAGGACAGGTTCCCCCCTCCCTCACCATCCCACAAAATGTACCATGATGATCAGCTGCATCCTCGGAGACCCAGGGGCAGTAAACTTTCACCACGAACATTTTATCGACCCGACTAACTGCCCCTGGGTCTCCGAGGATGGATCAGCTGGTGTCAATTCAGAAAAGTAGTGTCTTTGTTGTTTGTCTTTCTGTGACAAAAAGGGGGACCTTTTAATGTTTGGTTACCAGCGTTGATATACATAACGCTTCACATGGGCCCATCATAGTGAAGCCTTACTGGTCGGCGGACTTCAACGTATTTTCCGCAAAGTTTGCGTGAGGATAATCACGATCCAGATCACGAACATTTCTGTGTGCAGATTAAAACAATCAACAACGATGGCGTCTGATTCAGAAAAGAAAGCTAGCGTGAGAGAAGACCAGTTGCTCGCTATGCGAGGTATTGTAGCAGGCAGCGTGTTTTTGTTGCTGGTTGCTCTTGTAGCAGTCTACGGTCCCATACCAAGACCTCATCTGCCAAGTTTGGAAGACAAACTAGTTTTCACGCTTCAGTGGCAAGCTGTTTCTGCTTTTGCTCTTATTGCAGGTAAGGATGTTTAACTTTTGAAATTGGTAACTTAGCTATTGCAGATATCTGATGACTACGTTTTCAATTCATTCGTGAGTGTACGTTTCTTGCTTTTTTTTGTTGTTTGTTTTTGTGTTTTGTTTTGTTTTATTAATTTCATGACTGAAGCAACGTGAGTGCGTGCATGTACAGGTAGAAGTGTATACCTGTATAATGAGCGTCCTCAACATCGTTTCTTCGCGCGCATACTGCCGGACAATTTGCAATGTCCTTAGTCCTTATCACCATTTCCCCTTTGTTCATCGTATAATTATGTTTCGAACCTATCTTGTTCGGGTGAAACTCAGTAATGCTGGGGTTGTCGCCCAGACTCAGAGATTGCGTGACACATGGCATGTTTTATTGTACAGGCATGTAGCTGTAGTCATAACCAACAACTCCATGAATTTGTGTTTTCGATATTAATTTCTTGTTGAAGAGTTCAATTTCGAAGTCATTTTCAAAAATGTCTTCTTTAATGGTCTTTATGATGATGTGCTGTAGTTCATTTGCAGTGCATTGGACAAGTTGAAAGCTTGAATGTTCAATTCAGTGCATATGTAACATCGTGGTTTATTTGAATCTAACTACAGGTCTGGTGTGGGTAGAAGCAACCCGAGCACTTACAACAGCAATTAATCCTCTGGACAAAGACGCAGAGAAACAGAATCTCAGTGGGGTAGCTCCCCGTTACGCATCCAACACACTAGAGCAGTATCTACTGAGTTCTGGAGCATCACTCATTCTGTCAACTCACCTGTCATCTGAAAACATGCATGTTATTCCAGTGCTGGTGATTCTCTTCATGTTTGGTCGCCTCACGTTCGCTCTCGGCTACAAATACTATCATGCTCATCGGGCATTTGGACATATGATCACAGCCTTCCCGACTGTTTGTGTTTACGTGTATTGTGTCTACCGCCTGGTCATGAACAACTTTGGTTACAATAGAAACAGGCAGGTTTGATTTCATCCAAAGTGTCCATTTGAATGTTCAAGTGTAGCAGTTCAAAGTTTATACTATCCCACTCAATCTGCTGAGAGTCTCCTTGGTATCAGGATGGATTGTAATTCACTGTAAAATTTGGAGAAGATAAAGTCACATAAACATGCAAAGAAGAAAGCTGAACTGTTAAAATTATATCTTGGCATTTCATTCTTAAGAAGAAGGCTGAAAAACACCTGTTTCCCAGAGACTCATAAACTATAGTGAATAAAAATCGTTACATGCATGAACGATTTAAGAGCAATGTATATATTTAATTATTTATCATTGACCAAGCATTAAGACAGCTGCCCCATTGGCCAAATTGCTTTTGTAACGTTGCTAAGAGACTAGTCCAGCCTCGCCCCAGGACTTCAGGGCAGGAATCACGTGCGGTTCGTTGAGAGAGTGTAGACGGCCATTTTGGCTGTGCAGTTGTTGTAGTTGTTTCAAGACGTTATTAAAGAAGAGTTTAATCACTGTTACACTTTGTTATTGTTGTTGTAGTTGTTGTTTTCATTGCGTTTTTTATAGCCAGAACAAGCTATTGTCAATAAAGGATCAATTACCTGCCCTTGAATTGTTTTTCTTAAAGGGACAAAACAGGCAAGATAATCTTATACCCATGGTATTTTACGCGACTTGAAGGTGTGATCTGTCCATCCAACATGATGCCCATCAAATTGGTACAATTTATCCTGCCGAACCTTCGGTTAAACCTGCAACCAAAACGTGCAACTCGTTTGCGGCATTGCTGTACCACACCCACCACTGTGTTGTATGTTTCAGTAATAATGCTCATCGATGCTCAGGACATCTTCCCCCCTCCCTCCCCATCCCACAAAATGTACCATGATTAAGGAGAAGTCAGATCAGCTGGGGTCAACTCAGAAAAGTAGTGTGTTTGTTGTTTGTCTTTCTGTGACAAAAATACATAACGCTTCACATGGGCCCGTCATAGTCAAGCCTTACTGGTCGGCGGACTTCAACGCATTTTTCATAAAGTTTACGTGAGGATAACCACGATCCAGATCACGAACATTTCTGTGTACAGATAAAAACAATCAACAACGATGGCGTCTTATTCAGAAAAGAAAGCTAGCGTGAGAGAAGACCAGTTGCTCGCTATGCGAGGTATTGTAGCAGGCAGCGTGTTTTTGTTGCTGGTTGCTCTTGTAGCAGTCTACGGTCCTATACCAAGACCTCATCTGCCAAGTTTGGAAGACAAACTAGTTTTCACGCTTCAGTGGCAAGCTGTTTCTGCCTTTGCTCTTATTGCAGGTAAGGATGTTAGACTTTTTAAATTGGTAACTTAGCTATTGCAGATAGCTGATGACTACGTTTTCAGTTCATTTGTAAGTGTACGTTTCTTTCTTTTGTTGTTGTTGTTTGTTTTTGTGTTGTGTTGTGTTTTGTTTTGTTTTATTAATTAACGTGAGTGCGTGCATGTACAGGTACAAATGTATACCTGTATGATAAGCGTCCTCAACATCATTTCTTCGCGTCCATACGACTGGACAATTTGCAATGTCCTTAGTCCTTATCACCATTTCCCCTTTGTTCATCGTATAATTATGTTTCGAACCTATTTTATTCGGGTGAAACTCAGTTGTCGCCCAGACTCAGAGATTGCGTGACACATGGTATGAACCAACAACTCCATGAGTTTGTTTTTTTCGATATTAATTTCTTGTTGAAGAGTTCAATTTCGAAGTCATTTCCAAAATTTCTTCTTTAATGGTCTTTATGATGATATGCTGTAGCTCATTTGCAATGCATTGGACAAGTTAAAAGCTTGTTTAGTCCAGTGCAAATGTAACATCGTGGTTTATTTGAATCTAACTGCAGGTTTGGTGTGGGTAGAAGCAACCCGAGCACTTACAACAGCAATTAATCCTCTGGACAAAGTAGCAGAGAAACAGAATCTCAGTGGGGTAGCTTCCCGTTACGCATCCAACACACTAGAGCAGTATCTACTGAGTTCTGGAGCATCACTCATTCTGTCATCTCATCTGTCATCTGAAAACATGCATGCTATTCCAGTGCTGGTGATTCTCTTCATGTTTGGTCGGCTCACGTTCGCTCTTGGGTACAAGTACTACCATGCTCATCGGGCATTTGGGCATATGATCACAGCCTTCCCGACTGTTTGCGTTTACGCGTATTGTGTCTACCGCCTGGTCATGAACAACTTTGGTTACAATAGAAACAGGCAGATTTGATTTCATCCAAAGTGTCCATTTGAATGTTCAAGTGTAGCAGTTCAAAGTTTATACTATCCCAATCAGTCTGCTGAGAGGCTCCTTGGTAACAGGATGGATTGTAATTCATTGTAAAATTTGGAGAAGATAAAGTCACATAAACATGCAAAGAAGAAAGCTGAACTGTTAAAATTACTACTTGGCATTTCATTTTTATGATGAAGGCTGAAAAACACCTGTTTCCTACAGACTCATAACTGTAGCGAATTAAAATTGTTACATGCATGAACGATCTAAGAGCAATGTATATGTATAATTATTCATGATTGACCAAGCATTAAGTTGGCTGCCCTATTGGCCAAATTGTTTTGTTATTTGTTGTTGTAATTGTTGTTGTAGTTGCGTTTTTTATGACCAGAGCAAGCTATTGTCAATAAAGAAACATTTATCTGCCCTGAAATTGTTTTTCTTACAGGTGCAAAACAGGCAAGATAATCTTATACCCATGGTATTTTACGCGACTTGAAGGTCTCATGTGTCTATCCCACATGATGGCTATCAAATTGCTACAATTTATCTTGCCGAACTCTGTGTCTAAACCTTCGGTTAAACCGGCAACCAAAACGCGCAACTCGTTTGCGGTATTGGTGCAAAACGACTTGAAAATAAAGCGACGTTGCGCGTAATACTACAGCCACCAGTATGTTATATGTTTCAGTAATAATGCTCAGGACATCTTATCCCCTCCGTTCCCATCTCACATAATGTACCATGGTTAAGGAGAAGTCAGATCAGCTGGGGTCCATTCAGAAAAATAATGTGTACATGCAAATACAAAGTGTAGCTTTGGTTTTGGAATATGAAGACAGTGAGCGTGATTACCAAACTGATCACAAGTTGTCTTGGAGGAATATATTTTTTATCATAACTATTCTTCTTTTGCTGTAGGCTGTTGTTATGCTCCTTGCCGGATATTTTGTGATCAATTGAACTTTTGATTGGAGTTGGTTTTTTTGTGTGTGTGTTGCTTACAGACTTGACAGTTAGTAAGCTAAGGTGAAAAGAAAAAAAAAAAAACCATAGTAGTTAGCTTCATGGGAAGGAACGAACGAATATTACAATGAGTTTACAGATATGTGATTTATAGATTTTTATGAAAATAAGCTACCATCGGTGGCAAAATTGTTGAGACATTGTACTCAAACAGGGTAACTACGGTGAACAAAAGAATACACACCCCTCCCCCCTTCGCTTCATTCAAAGTTGGGATGTTTGTTGTTTTCTATAACATCCTAAGTAAATATAATAATAATAATAATATTTTTAGACTACAGGAGTATTCTTTTTTTATTATTATTTTCTGTACAGTCAGTTAAGTCGTCTGGTAGCTGCAGTTCTTCCATGTTTTGCATTTGTCCCAGTTCCTGAATTCTCCCACTATAACAGACTTTACTTGAAAGGTTCAACTCATCGTTACAAGGAAATGCATTCAGATTACATCCGGACTGTAAGTTGTCACTATTTCTTGTCATTTGACTTTTCAAAAAGCTGACTAGCTTGGGAAATAAAAAATTCCGCTAATATAGTCTCTTTATTTACCTGAAATTTGAAAAATGACACGGCTGTACTTGAATGAATAAAGAGAAAGAGTTTCCGTTTATATCATAATTAGCCCGCGAACAAGCTCTCCGGGACGATCTGGTGGCGGGGCGGAAAAAGAAAGGAGAGCTTGCAACTATGTCTCTGGAATTTGAATATCTGCATCGAAAAAGTCGATGCGAATTGCTCATTGGCGGAGGTGACAATGTTAGTAATGACGGCATTACCCTTGGCACGTGCTTTTCAATGTTTGTTTACATTCGCGCTCGTTTCCGCTTCGCACTGAGTGGCAGAAGTCTGACAGCTCAGTCGACAGGGAGTCGCCGGCGTTGGAGATGGAATTCAAATTCCAGAGACGTAGTTGCAAGCTCTCCTACCTTTTCCTCCCCGCTGCCAGAGCGCCCTGCGGAGCTTGCTCGCAGGCTATATCATAATTAATGTCCAAACGCATAGATTTAAACCCCGTGCACACTAGTGCCTTTTCGTTTTAAAACGCATGCATTTCAATTCGTCCAGGCCTTCCGCTTACATTAATACGCTTAGCGTTTGCGTTTTCATCGAAAACACATCGATTTGAAAACGCTTTTGAAAGTGATTCAAACGAAAATGCATACATATGGTATTAGTGTGGACTGTCGAATCCCCATCGAAATCAAAACGATGACCGCAAATATCGCAGGCGCGTGTGTTTGTAGCAAGCGCATAGACTTCAACTTTTGTCACAACTTTCAATTTTATGATTTTCGCACGTTTTAGGCCCTGTCCACTCTAATGCTTTCTTCAAGAGTAAGCGTTTTCATTGCATCGAAAACGCATCGATCGATTCGCGTCTACACTACCGTTTTGATGCGTTTTCTACTGTCTTTAGAATTGCACGTTGAACTCTGTGGGCATGCTGCAAACACACGCTCCCGCGATATTTCCGTTCATCGTTTTCATGTCGATGCGCTTTCGACCGTTTTCGACCGTCCACACTAATACGATATACGTGCGTTTTCGTTTTGATCCACTTTCAAGAGCGTTTTCAAATCGATGCTTTTCGTGAAAACGCTTGGGAAATCAGTGTGGACAGAAGGCCAAAACGCATCGAAATGTATGCGTTTTCAAACGAAAACGCATTAGTGTGGACGAGGCCTTAGTGTGGACAATCGAAAACGTATCAAAACTAGAGTGCGGACACGAATCGATGGAAGCGTTTTTGGTGGCATCGAAAAAGCATACTTTTGAAAATGCATTAGTGTGGATAGGGCGTTGATTATAGTAATGGCTAGCGTAATTTGAAGATGAATTTTGTTTGCTTTAGGAAGCAGCGTTTTAAAACAAGCCAAAAGGGAAATACGGGAGTATGTGTATTGGATTACAGAATGGCACCCTGATTTAGCCATAATGAGAGGGTTTTTAGAGCACTGTTTCAGGGCTTTACTGTAGTTTTTAGACCCCATTCCTCTCACTACCCGGGCAATGATCTTGTCTTTGAAAGTCTTTAATTAATATTTCATCAACTTTTAGTTTCATGGGATATTAGGCTGTTAGCGATTCTCTGTAGACCTTGCTGCCTTACGCACTAATCCTTGGCACTTAGAATAACCTTGATCATTTTAAAAGTGGTGTAATATTGCGGCTTAATTGTTGTTCATCAGATTTGTTATTTTTACTTCAGGTTATACAGCCGTTTATCAGAAAATTTGGATTTGACTTTGGTTATGATATTCGTAAAAGGTACTAATAAATATGGTGAAATGGTTGTGATGTGGCTATTGCAACTTAATGATGGACTTTTACTTCATGTTCTTCGCTCTTCTAGCCTGGGATCAGGCTCCCCACTGGGGGGAAAAAAGGAAAAACGGGGTCAAATAGGAAAAATATCGGCGAGCGAAGCGAGCGCAGCGGTAGTCTGTGGAGGGAAAAGTGGCCAGACTATCTCTCGGCTCGCTTCCGACTCGCCGATTTTTGTTTTCCTTTTTCCCCCAATGCGAAGCATGGTCCCAGGCTATTGCTCTTCTTAGTATACAGGTGCCAATTGGTGCACTTTCTTTCTTTCTCACTTTCTTCCTTTTCCCCTTTCATTTTCTTTAAAAAAATGCAAATAGAGATTTTTTCGCAACGAGGACAACTGCACAACTCTACGACTTTAAATGTCCTTAATAACAAACTTGAAACATAGCGAAGACTTTAAAGTCTTACAAACTTCTATCACGTTTTCCTTTCCAAGCGCTTCTCCTTTTTTGTACATCTTCAAATGCACTTGTTTCAATAATGCCAGAGATTTTCACTTCTATTTCCGTCTTTTTCAAGTTTGTGAATATCTCATACTTGATAGGCGACAACCATTTCCGGCAGTCTTCGGAAATCTTTGGTAGTCTTCAGAAATCGTCGAAATTATCGGGATTTGTTGGAAAATGGCCGAAAACGCCTCGATATTCGAAACAAAATTCATTTATTGGCCTCAGTTGCCGAAGATGTCTACACGCGTTAGCTGTTTCGAAAACCTTTGTTTTGAAAGATCTTCATTTTCAAAAGACTTAACTTGATAGAGTGTTTATGAAAAACCTCCGTTCACTCAAAGGCGGTTTTCAACTTTCTAGTGTGGACGGAACATTGTTCTGTGGGAAGTATTGGTTGGCAAAGTTTGGGAAGTGCGACCAACATAAATTTGTAACAATCTTACGCTTGCTTGAATATATCCTTCCCCTTGTACTTTATCAGTGTACTGAATTTTCAGATGCCGAAAGTATTTTTTTGTAATTTTCGCGTTTTATTTCAGGAGTTATTTTCCTTTCTGGGATGGTAAAGTATGCCTAGAAAGTCTTCCAGTATACAGTCTGTCGCCTATCAATATGATTGAGAGTGGTACTGTAAAGAAGATAACTGGATGGACATTTGTCAGTGGAGATAAGCCCATAAGGGTATGTTTGTGTTGTATTGTATTTTATTATATCAGTATACATACTAAGATATACTCACTGAAAAGCTATGTCATAAATTTCTATACGCCAATGAGTTCTTACCAATCAGAATCGCGATCTATGTTTTTTTTTTACATGTGAGAAAAATGATACTTCCAATGAAACGCCACAGCGATGCACGAGTTTCGTTCCAAGTTTCCCGCCTTTGTATGGGCTTGCAGCACGTTTTGCAGTACCGTAAGACGTTCTCAGCTTTGTGTGTTTTAAGATGCTTCCCTCTAATCTATGTAGCCAAAAGGTTTTGTTTGTACACGTCTAAACTCGTTCTCGAGTTTTTCAGCCTTGATTTGTTTAGTTGTACACCGGAGGACAAGCGCAGTCGTCCCCTAGGCCCTATTGTCTGGTCAAAACTCAATAAGCACATATAATTCTCTGGGTCTGTTGACATTCTCGAAAAGCGCAGGGAATCTGTAGTTTTCTCCCGTCTCTTTTAAAACGCTTTTAAAGACTACTATCTCCATGGAAGGTATATATATTACCTTTTACGTACGATAACTAATTGCAGATATGCATAAATCGTGACTTGGTTCAATTTTTTTTTAATTGTAATCACATAGGTTATTTAAAATGTAGATAGATTACCAACAGCCATATGGCATTAGACTCCACTTATTATTTCAAATTGTGACTTGATAGGATTAGATGGGAGTCCCCAGTTAACACACAGTTGTGTAATTATGTGTAATTTTACTTGAATCGTGAAACAGATACAACTAGAGACCTTTAGATTCAAAAACGAGGACGAGTACGAGATTTGACTTGAAGGTTTTTCGCGAATTCTCAAAATATAGACTCCTCGGAAAGCTTCATTTTACCATTTTTCACTGCAAGAGTTAACACTCTTACCTTTAGTGAAGGAGATTACACCCTCTCCCGATCGCAAAATGATAAAACTTCTTTCATTTGATGACTTGTTTCCGCCACTACAACATTCCCGCTAAAACTCGTAGTACAGTGAAGACGGCTACCACGTTTTCCCGCCAAAATGACGCTGGTTCACGCATGAGCAATACTCAGTATTGAGAAAATCTCGTACTCGTTGTCGTACTTGTCTTAGAATCTAAAGCTCTCTACTAAGTAATAGTGCAAAATGGCGAGAGGTAAACAAAAGAAGACAATGGATTTAGTGAATAATAGTGCGTAGAAGAGATCCTTCACATAACTCCAACACCATATGCAAAGGAGTCACAATAGTAGAAAGATCCACAAAATATATAAATGATCTTTTCGAAGCATGGGTGAGCTTTTTGTTTTCTTTGTCTGTTAATCCCTATGCGGCTACGCGGCATCTATGGGGCAGTGAAGCGGGGCTTTAAAAGATACGTTAAGCAGACGGAAAAATGCACTTTTTTTTTTGCAAACGCTTCAAGATGCCGACATTTTCCCAATCCCCCCCCCCCCCGCCCCTTTTTTTTTGAAAACTCAACGGCATCTATACGTAGTCATTATTTTTAAGACTGAAGGATCGAAAGAATTCAATTTTTGGAAAGACTTTTATTTTGCTTTATCTGCAAAATACTTGTTACTGAGACATGCAACTCACGTGTGTTTCCATATACCAATATCGGTCATCATACATCATCAAACACTGACCGGCTGGAAATTTTTCTATGAGGAACGAAAGCATCAGGGCATACTATCGTTCTACCCCAAGAGAATCATCGATAAAATAAATTACACGAATTGTTTCCCAAAACCTCCAAAAAGCTAAACAGCTGATTGCCACGACAAGTACAAGCAAGACGGCGATGTCACATACTATTGTGGATAACAGGATGCGATACGGAAAATCTCTCCTCTAAATCTCAGTTTGACCCAACTAGAAAACACACACAACCATAGGGTGCGGCTCGCTTCAAGCCAAGCGCTCGGTTTAGGCTCCGAAAAGACTAAAGGACACATGACATATCAAAGAAAAGTAATATACAATCCAAGTAACATTCAGCTCCAAAGAACTAAATCACAAACTAACTGAAATGGGGTCGTGGAACAACAGCTGGGTGAAAAACCTCCCCGTACGTCCACCTGCACCTAGAAGGAAAGCCCCAGGCCAGCTGTACCCCATAAACAACGGTCCCCCGGGCAAGACCAACTAAATAGAAACTAGAATAAATTAAAAAACGGTACGAACGAGAAAACTAAATACCTAAAGCCTTAGAAACCGACAAACGTGAAGATAAAGAATCTTGACGATACCCGTCCTTAGCCGATTCACTAGCCCAGCGGCCATGACGCTTAAAAAGTCGGTCTGGTACGCCAGCATTTGCGGCAGCAGTAGCCCCGCCACTCCTAAGGCTATGCGTACCAATGGCAGAAAAATCAGGTACAATATCTTTAAAAGCCTGCAGCACTAATTCTTTTAACCGTGAATAGCTTAAACCTTTAGATCTAGGCTTATAACAGCATTTAGTTTTGGAAAGCTGGCAAAACAAAGGGCTATCGCAGGAAAGCCCAGCTCTTTCTAATAATAATGGAACAGCAAGACCGAGATGAAAGACAAAATCAGTACGCCCAAATATATACCCCCGCTAATTACCCACATACCAGAGCACATGCCTAAACAAACATAAGATAGCGATGAGAGCATATTTTCCTGTTAATTACTAAGTCACACGCAGGAAAATACTAAAGTTACAAAAAGAGCGAAAATCCGGCACCGATGCCGATGCTGATCTCCCAGGGGAAGCCAACCTTGCACCGCCTGAGCCAAAACAGGACAAAGCCAAGAAAAAGTGCTCCAGAAAGCGACAGCGGCATCCTAGATAAATTCGATCGCGACAATAGCGACGAGGACTAAACATGCGAAATATTGAACTGTCACTTTCCTTTTGTTCATTTTTTCAGTTTATAGTATTTTTTCAGCTGAATGATTTTTGCCACACAATTCGTCTTTTATTTGATGGTTCTATTCGTGCGTGCCGCAAATAAAGGAAAAGACATCCACATATTTTACATATTTAGTACACTTTTGCATTATAGTGGCTCTAGTTGGAGTTATGTCAAAGATCTCTCGTATTGTACTATCTATTTTAAGGGTTTAGTAAAATCACTCTAAAGGTCTCCATATCGCGAACGTTCTTCTTCTTCTGTTCTTATTTATATGCTTTTTACATAATATTATTTAATTGTTGTGAGAAATGTAGTAATTTCTCCATTGAGAGTCGATAAATCTTTCTTTTTGTAAAATCATCAAAGCCAGCGGTAATGTATTCACCGACTTTGTCCCTGAGGGGCTTGCTGAGATTGCATTTTTTGCCAATGGCAAAGCAATATCCTGGTAATCGAGATAACAGTGCAGAAAACGTAGCCACTTTCGCACAGAATAAGTCATAAAACGTCGCGTCTGCTATCGTTGTCCTTCTCATAGCTTACCATAATGGAGACTAAATTGGAAACTGAGGCGTTTCGATCTCTTTCGAACGAAGAAGAGCTTCAGAGAGCCAAGTGGTATAAAGAAGACTTAGAGAAAGGCGATGGATGGACTGAGGCGGCCACGGGTCCCGGTTATACCTACTGGATTAAGACAATAGACGCTGACGAAGTTCCCATTAAGATAGTTTACACTGTTGACATGCCCTTCCCCGCTGCGGTTTTTATAAAGTTGTTGGATCCCCAGAATCTAGCAGCTCGTAATGATTGGGACAAAGCTTTCGTCGACCATGAGATTGTAGAAGCCTACCCTAACAATGGCGGATATGTGACGTACATGCGAGCAGTTTTATCTTGCCCATTGGTAGATCGATCGTTCGTTTTGTATCTTCCACCAAGTACAGAGGTCGACTGGTATGGAAAACGTGCACATTTTTTGTTGATCAAACACGCATGGCACCCAGAAAAGCCCGAAGGCGAAGATGGCCTAGTACGAGCGACAAATGGTGGCAACTTCTACGTGGTGATGCCAGATGAGGAGCGACCAGAAGGTGCATGCAGAGTGTTCGGATTAACCAACAACCTCTACAATGGGTGGATTCCTAAAAGTAACATGGAATGGATGCAGAGGAGAGTTGTACCCAAAAAATTCAACGAGTGGCGAGAAAATATGGTGGAGGGTTATAAAAAGTATTTTAATAATTGATGCAATTTCTGGTGACTTTTTTTTTAAAAATTCGTTTAAAAAGTGCCCGTGTCCGTTGATGAAAAGTAACCTTATGCCCCATTCACACCAACTAAACATGTTTAATTAAACCAGGTTTAAAAAAATGAAAAACAGACATGGAAAACTGGAACACGGGGTTTCACACAGGATTCAAATGAAATTCAACATGTTTTGTAATTTGAATTAAATTTACAATCAATTTAAGTTAGTTAGCAGCTTTTATGAGGGAAAGAAAATTCAAACCGCGTTTAACTAAACAGCTTTTAAACATGTTTAAGCTTCGGTGTGAATGGGGCTTTAGATACATGAAACTACATATTTAAAACAAAAAAAGGCTATATTACCGCTCGGTAATAAGTGAAAATTCGTGTATATTCTTAAATGAAAATAAATGAATAAATAAATAAAAGAGTTTGTTTGATTACACTTGTTTTATCTCAGTACTGTTTATTTTGATGTTATTTTGTCTTCCTTGTTATTTTTTTCGTTCGTTTTTTTTTTTTTCGTTAATAATAATGTGTGAGAAAACCCGCAAGTTTGTAAAATGTTCATTCAAATTATAAAGATATTTTAGGCGGATCGGCTTTTCCTTTGAAAGGGTCCAGCAAAGTGCTTGATTTTCTCTTAATCTGAAGTTTTGTTAAGAGTTCTGAGTTCCGAGGCCTTCTTAAAAAATAATGACCGAGCGCCCATATCCGCACCTTTCCATGGTTTTAGAACCAGCAGGTCATTATTGTGGCCACTGAAATGGGGTAGTAGGTTTTGTTGTCAAAACAACCGGGCAAATTATTCAGAGAAAACAGAACCTTGAATACCTCGCAGCTGTGTAAGTGTTGGAACATTGCAGGATTATGATCAGAATAATTTGCCTGGTTGTTTTAACTACAAAGCCGATGTAGCTAATTTCACTTCCCACGTTCACCAAACTAGGTTGAATAACACAACAATTATTGCATGCAACAATAACTATAACCAATTATGTTTTCTGGATTCTTTGTTAATTAAGAGGTACATACCTCAAGCTGCCAAAGAGCTTGTATTGTTTTAGCTTTAGATTTTATTTTTAATTTCAGCATTTTTGTTGTACTTTCCTCCACATTCTTGACACAATTATTAGTTTGTTATTATTCAGTCACATCTTTCTGGCTAGCTCTCTTTATAGGAACAGCAAGTGGTAACGTTGCGAGTATGCGCGAGCCGCTGGACGGAAGTTTGTGGTGGTATTGGATCGCAGCGAATGTAGCAAAGAAAAATGGCGCCTCTTTTAAAAATTACCATCGTCTTAGTCATCTGTTCTATCTTTGTGGAGTGCAGATCAGACAAAGTCTTCTTTGTAATTTGCGAGATTGGTCTCAAGGCTAATAAGTCGCAGATCATTCACAACTTTGCGTGGTTTGTTGTCCATGAGTGATTATTGTTTCGTGTTTTGGCTTGCGCGCTGCTCTATTAAACACTGGATTACTGAGAAAAATCTCTTCATGTAAGTTGTGACCGAGTACAAAACGTCCGACGCTTACGATTTGAATAAAACGCTGTGAAAAAAAATTCTAAATGCTAGTCTGTTTATATAGTCATAAAAGCAGTTCTTGTGACAATCTCCTTGCAATAATACGATTTCACGTCAGTTATGGTTCAGGAATGCCCTGTTTTTTAGAGATGTGCAACCTTAGTGCAGTGATTCTGGCAGTGATTACTTTTCAGAGATAACCCATCTTAACCACCAGTGGCCAAAGCAGGTGCAGTGCCCTAATTCTGAGACTGATAAAATTTCAAAGATATCCCACCCAGGGCTATGAAATTGTATGTTTCCTTTTTTGACTAGATGATGTAAAACTAAACACCCAAACTCTAGAA